>NW_026068167.1:501934-573757 GCF_014885135.2 Alexandromys fortis | reverse complement strand
TTCTTTGTGGCTTTGGAGCCTGTCCTGGCACTAGCTCTGTAGACCAGGCTGGTCTCGAACTCACAGAGATCCGCCTGCCTCTGCCTCCCGAGTGCTGGGATTAAAGGCGTGCGCCACCATCGCCCGGCCAGTTTAACAATTCTAAAAGGTACATACTGGCATCTCTTTATGGCTTTCATTTGCATTTCTATGCTAATTAATATCATTTAGGGACTTCCTAAAGATCATTGTTAGCATCTTTTTCTTTTTTCTTTTTTGGACAGGGTCTCGCCATGCATATGAAAATACAGAGATCTGCTGCCTCTGCCCACAACTGCCCTGCATCACATATACTGAAATGTCCAGATGTTGTCCATTCTTTATGGATTTTGAGAATTCTTTACAGCTGGGTGTGTGATAAGCGGCTGTAATTCTAGCATTCGAGGTTGAGGCAGGAAAATCAGAAATCCAAGGTTATCCTCCTCTACCATAGTCAACATGGGCTAAGAGATGCCCTGTGTCCCAAAACAAGAGAGAAGAGAAAGGGAGGAAGTCAGCTTACTTCACATTAACATTTTTATTCTTTGTTGTAAATCTTCCTGATTCTGTCAAAGCTCAGGCAAACAATCTGAGAACCAGCTTTCTGGTAAGGAGCACACGGGCTAAGACTTTCACATTTCCAGGCAGGGGATGTGGCTGAGCTGGCAGAGGGTTTGTCTGCATTCAATCCCAGAACTGTATACCTGGGCCTGGCGGCACACGCCTGTAACTCCAGCACTTAGCAGGCAGAAGCAAGAGGATCAGGAGCTCAAGGTCATCTGAGGCTATAGGAGAGACCTTGCCTCATGGAAGGGGAAAAGATTTTCATAGAACAACAAATATTATAGAAATTCACTTTTAATAATTAAAGCATATTATACTGAAGCCACCATGTTGTGCTCAAAGAAGTCAAACTATGATTAACCATAAAAAAGAAATGGCATTATTTTCAGCTTATAAAATCCTCTGAAAGGTCTGGTCAAATGAGAGTAGGTTAGTGTGCACAGGAAAGGTCTACAGCTCTGCCAAGAACACGGCCTAACACAAACACTGCAAAGATAAATCTCAATAAATCTTACAAAATAGAAACAAAGGCAAAATGTAAAAGGGATTTATACAAACAGGTTGGTGGGAATACAGCGAATGAGATGGCATGCCCCTGATATGCACGGTTTGCTCAGGGCAGTATTGGAACGTCTCTCGTCCTAAACTCACAGTTCCGGCTCCTAACCCAAGACACCAGGCTTTCCAGCCACTTCCTCCTCTTTTAACCAAACTACAAATGCACAGAGACATGAAAATTAATATGGGATTTATCTGAACAGAAATGTTGTTCACCATAGAAAATCAGAAAGATACAGAAAAACACAAAGGTCCAACAAAGAAAATCTCTAATCAAGTCTTAGTTCCTGCAAGAACTGTTAATATTTTAGTAGACAGCCTCAGAGCCTTCCTTTTCTTTTCTCTCTCTCCCTCCCATCCTCCCTCCTTCCTTCCTAGCCACGAATTTAGAGGCACACACCACTCTTCCCCACCTAGGAACTTCTGGGAACAAAACCCCTAGGTTTCTTCCATTGTAGGCAAGCAATCTATCAACTGAACTACATCTCCAACCCCCATATTCTAGATTAGATGGAAACATGAAAAACATTTTTATACTTTGAATATACTTTGTTAAAAACAAACATTTAACAATGTTAACACTGTTAAAAACAAATATTTTCCTATCTTTTAGTTTCCTTAAAACAATTTCTTAAACCTATTTTAAAGCTAGCAAAAAAAAAAAAAAAATTTAAATGTTCAAGCTGCCAAATACCAAGAGAGAAAACTCAGGAATAAACTTTTTAAAATTATTGTACTTGTATGTGGTGTGTGTGAGGATATGCACACGTGCAGGCATATGCATCACTGCACGCCTGTGGAGGGCAAGTCAGCTCTCTCCTCCCATTTTCATGTGGGTTCTCTGCACTGAACTCAGATCACTAAACTTGCTCAACAAGTGCCTTTAACTGCTGAGCCGTCATCTCTCCACCCCAAGAATTAAAAATTATACACACTAAGTGGAATTAAAAATCCCCTAAACAACAGCTTACTACAATAATATTTTTCAAACATGGCATTTTCTATGTGGCAGAAACTGTGACAAGCACTTCACATATGTTAAACAGTCCCTGTGACAGGAATTGCTGCAATACTAGTTTATGGGAGAGGTGACAGGAACATGTGATGATATTTTGTTTGTGATCTAACAAATAAAGCTTTCCTGAAGATCAGAGTGTGGAGAGAGCCACTAGTTAGCCACAGAGGCCAGGCAGTGGTGGCAACACCTTTAATCCCAGCACAAGGGCAGCTGGAACTCTGAGTTCAAGGCCACCCTGGGCTATGTTGACCCAGTCTAAAAGAGAAACAGTCAGGTGGTGGTGGCTCACATCTTTAATGCCAGCACTAGGGAGGTGGAGGCGGGAAATGATATGGCTGGGAGGAGAGAGGAATGTAAGGCGAGAGGAGACAGAAGCTCATAGCATTCGGTCTGAGAATCTTGCCCCTTTTGGTCTGAGTATTCAGCAGAAGTAAAAAAGTCTCTCTAGTGGCAGGCTTCTTTACTTCTCTGATCTTTCAGCATTTACCCCAATATCTGACTCTGGGTTTTTATTATTAAAACCAGTTAGAATTCGAGCTACAGGAAGAGAAATCAAGTAATGCTACTGCCACAGACTTAAAGGCAGCAGAGTCAGAAACCTAGCCACCACTACTTCCTCCCCGCCTCTCGAAGTGCTGGGGATTGAACTATGAGTCTAGGGCTGCACACTCAAAAGGCAAGCACTGCACACTGCAGCTCCAGCCTGTGCTTCAGACTTTCACTTCTCAGAACTTCCTGGGGGTAAGATTCTTTCTCCCGTTTCTAGTTACTGGGGACTTCAAAGGGCTTTCGTTATGTGGGTTATATCTATCAATATTTCATCTTGCTAGCATGTAAAAGAAAACTTTTCACATTTAATTCAGCATTCATTTGTTGATAAACTCCATCATGGAGCTTTAGGAAAATATACTGTACACTTATGAGACCACAACGATGAAAAAGACCAACGATTTTAGACCATATAAACATTTCCATCTTGCTCGATTTGAGAGAGTTCAGGATATCAAAGGGTCCTCAACCACACCCTGAAAGCCACTGGACTACTCTGTAGTCTCCTCAACTGGGCCTATCACACAATGATTTAAAGCAGTGGTTCTCAACCTTCCTAATACTGTGACACTTTTAAAACAGCTCCTCATGTTGTGGTGACCCTCAACCATAAAACTATTTCGTTGCTAATTCATAACTGAAATTTTGCTACTGTTATGAATCGTAACATAAATATCTGATATGCAGGGTATCTGATATGTGAGCCCTAAGGGGTCACAACTCACTGACTGAGAAGCACACCACTGCTTTAAAGACATACTTGACATTCACAGCAGCCTAGATGTCCATCAACAGGTAATTAGGTAAGAAACGTGATTACACTTACGTACACAACATAGGCGTTTTATTCAGCTGTAAAGGACAATCAAATTGGATTGAGGTGGCTCAGCTGGTAAAATGTTTGCCATGCAAGCAAAGGGACCTTTAGAAACCAGCCCACGTTGAGCCAGGCGGTGGTGGCGCAAGCCTTTAATCCCAGCACTCGGGAGGCAGAGGCAGGCGGATCTCTGTGAGTTCGAGACCAGCCTGGTCTACAAGAGCTCAGTGCCAGGACAGGCTCCAAAACCACAGAGAAACCCTGTCTCGAAAAACCAAAAAAAAAAAAAAAAAAAAGAAAAGAAAAAAAAAGAAAAAAAGAAAAAAAAAGAAACCAGCCCACGTAAAAAGCTGGGCATGGTGATATATAACTATAACCCTAGTGATGGGGAAGCAGAGACAGGAGACTCCCTAGCTCTCTGGCCAGCTAGTCTAGCTGAACAAGTGAGCTCCAGCTTTAGTGAGAGATTTAAAAAAAAAAAAAAAGTGGAAAGCAGCCAGGCAGTGGTGCTGCTCACCTTTAATTCCTGCACTTGGGAGGTAGAGGGAGGTGGATCTCTGTGAGCTCGAGGCCAGCCTGGTTTACAAAGCGAGTTCTAGGACAGCCAGAGCTACACAGGGAAACCCTGTCTCAAAGAAAAAAGAAAAAGATGGAAAGCAAGAAAGGAAGACACCTGCTGCCAACCTTTGCCTTTGTACATACAAACACCTCTCTCTCACACACACACAAAACAAAATTGTGTCATTACCAGGTAAACAGATAGATTAGGTTATCCCTATGCTAAGTGAAATAACCCAGACTCCAAAAGAAACTCCAGTTTCTGTCATGCAGAACCTAGATGGGCAGATGAAGTACTCCAAAGGGCAGGGGAGACGGTAAATGGGAGGGGGATCGTGATTCCTTGGCATGCAGAAACTAGATTTAACATATGCATGCACATATATGGCATGGAAGCAGAAGTGAAGGAAACAGAGGCACGGGAGCTGGGGATGAGGGGTGGGCGATAAGAGTAAAGTACGTATTTTGATACCGTATGAAACTGTGATGATGAAACCAATTACTTTGTACACGTCACAAAAAGTCACATTCTGAAGAACATACTAGTCTAAAATACACTGCAATTTTTTATCATCGTTTATTAGAAAATTATCATACTCTAACTATATCCAAGAGTCACACACACAGGCCAATGCCCCATTTGGTGGCACTCACATTCTGAGAGACAGCTCCATCAAGAAACTAGTCAGTCATGAATCTGTCCAATGATAAATGGGGTAAGGAAAATGATGCACGATTTTACAATTCCTGGCCAGAGAACGGCTAACTGAGAAATTCATGCTTAAGCAAAGACTCGCAGAGGTGGGGAAGTCATGCAGAAGTGGGGACGTGTCCCACTTAGGAAGGATGACTATGAGAGACTCAGCACAGGGCAGATGCATCAGGGCAGCAAAGAAGCCAGCACAGCTGTGCAGATGAGCGAGGGAGGATGGGCAGTGCTCTGCGAGGACTTCAGCACAGTGAGGATAAGAGCACCAGCAGGCCTGAGAGGACAGCCTCTGACTTTAAGCGGATCATGCAAGGAAATAAAGACCTAAACTATTTGGATTTATTTGAGGATTGTTTTTACTGGAATCTTTTAATTACATTTTATTTACTTAGTATGAAAATATACATGTGAGGGACAAAGGACAACTTGTGGGAGCTGGTTCTCTCCTTCCAACATGTGGGTCCCAGAGACCAAACTCAAGTCATCAGGCCTGATGGCTGGTGCCCTTACCCACTAAGCCATCTTGCCAACACTATTTTGGAAAGGTCTTACACTGTAGCTCAGGTGGGCCTGGCACCGTATATGTAGCCTGGCTAGATGTTAACTTGGGAAACCTCTTCCCTGGCCTTCAAAATGGTAGTAATCTATCCGTTTAAACCACTAGAATGTAGAGATATGTTCCAGCTCTTATTATGTGTCTTCATGCTTTTGAGCTTCAGGTTTCCTCGGCACATGTGAAGCAGAGTTATGGTGATTAAGTAATATACACGAGAACATACATTTTCACTACTGCATCTCTTTTCAGTTTGATTCCCCTTGTATAGCCCTTCTGTGCTCACTCTGCTGCTACCGCCCACTTAGTGACTTTGCATGACATGAAGCAGGGCCCCAGATCGTGGCATTACGAGCTCAGTGCAACACTGCCTTTTAGCTTTAAGAAGTACAAGGCAGCCAGGTGGTGGTGGCACACACCTTTAATCTCAGCACTTGGGAGGCACAGGCAAGCAGATCTCTGTGAGTTTGAGGCCAGCCTGGTCTACAGAGTGAGTTCCAGAACAGGCTCCAAAGTTAAAGAGAAACCCTGTCTTGGAAAACCACCACCACCAACAACAACAACAAAAAGTACAAAGAAAGTTGGGTTTTGAGCACTGAGGGTATCTCAGAGCCTTTAGTATTTTTCTTTGTTATTTAAAAGAAAAATTAAAAAAACAATACATGTGGTAATCATAAAAGTGAGGCTCCAAAAAAAAAGTAAAACTGTATAAGCCTCATCTTTGTTTAATTTGGCACTGTTTTAACAAGGTTAAAATCATGGTTCAGAGTCTTGACAGTCTGCTTCATCCAAAGAGAAACAGAAAGAGGGAGAAAAATAAGAAAAAGAAGAATTGGAATTCCTTTGATCTGGATCTTAACTCTGAGAGGGCCCAGATAAACCAGTGAGTCAGAGAAAAGGGCACAACAGTTGTCTGTCTGCTACCTGTCTAATGAGATCATCACCCAGGCCAGAGAAGACAGCAGGATGCAGGTAGGTAGAAAAAGGCAGGTCTGTGGTATTCAGACCTTACTTCCTAGGGGAGAGAAGTAGATACCCAGGCACCAGTTTTTAAATCATCTTTTCTTCCTCTCTCCTTCCTTCTCTTGTAATAGGATCTCTCTACATAGGCCTGGCTGTCCTGGAACTTACTGTCTGGACCAGGCTGGCCTCAAACTTCCAGAGATCCATCTGCCCCCGGCTCCCCAGTGCTGGCATTAAATGTGCATACCAACACGCCCTGCTTTTATCTTCTCTCTTAATCCAAGGGGAGACACCATTTGGGGTGGGGGGGGACAGTCACATCTAGCCTTATAGACTATAGATCTCTGGCATCTCTTTTTAAATATCTTCACTGGCAAGAGAGTGAGGGCACAATCCTCACATCTCTGCCATAAACTATCATAAATTAATTATATGACTTCAGTAGATAAACTAACCTCAAAGGCCAATTTCTTCCTTTCAAAAGAAAAAGAAGACAAGGAAATACCTATGGTGTCATTCAAACTCTAATTCCTCAGAAACCAAGGTGGTTTTTGGGGGGGGGGGATCAAGACAGGGTTTCTCTGTGTAGCCCTAACCATCCTGAAACTTGCTCAGGCTGGCCTGGAACTATCCACCTGACTATGCCGCCTGAGTGCTGGGATTAAAGGTGTGCACCATCACTGCCCCTGGAAACCAGATTGTTTCTAAGTCCACAATGATTCCACCACTCAGAGATCTAAAGTAGGTGATATAAGGCTGAAGGCTCTGAGGTTTTTGATCAGCTCTCTATACTTCTGAGTATCAGGAGTTCCGAACAGAGTACCATGCTTCTAAAATGTGTGGAACTTAATCTGCTTAGTCTGTCTCTTGCACTTTGCCATTCTTTCCCAGCCCTCCTTTAAATAACTGTCATTCCCCTATTCTGCACATTGTTTTAAAACAAATAGTTCAGGGGCAAACTGCCATGATCAAGGAAAAAGAAGTCAAAGGAATATTTAGGAATTGAGTACATAGATATCAAGGATAAGGAAGTTAACTAATGAATGGAGAGGAAACTTCTAATTAATGGATACTTTGAATAGGCAATATGGAACTGGTGTAAAACAAATGATCTGAAAGGAATTCCATGAGTGCACTTACATAGGCAATGCTCTGCTTCTTAGGTTGAGCAGTAGGATCATGGGTTTGCGTCCAAGTTTATATACCTAATACTTTTTTTTTTTTTTTTTTTTTTTTTCCCGAGACAGGGTTTCTCTGTGGTTTTGGAGCCTGTCCTGGAACTAGCTCTTGTAGACCAGGCTGGTCTCGAACTCGCAGAGATCTGCCTGCCTCTGCCTCCCGAGTGCTGGGATTAAAGGCGTGCGCCACCACCACACACCTATATATCCTTTTGCATTTACAGCCTAGTCCCAGAATAAGCTCAAAAGAACACTCAATTGCTTTGTGAAACACAAAGTCTCTTCTACTTTGGGCTCCTGGTCTTTTATCATCCTCTTTTCCTAAAGCAGCCACAATGACCAGCAGTTTCCTATGCACAGACAAGTGTGAGGCCTGAAGTACACACATATGTGCTCAAGCAACAGGGGGGAAATAGGCCAACTAACCCCTTAGCTGTGGCCCAACATGATCAGGCATGTATCATGGGTCCAAAGCAGACTGTGGAGTCATCATCCTAATACACTCTATCAAGGAAGTCTATCACACTGTTTTGGAGGAATGACTTATAGATGGTACTGGCTAGAAAAAGGAAGAGGGCTGCCAGCTCGGGGGTCACACACACATTCTGTCAGGCCTGAGTCCTAGCATACTCTATTCAGAGAGACACCCATCACTGCCATAGCCCTATGTTACTCCCCTAGGACCAGCTTCAGAAATTCTACAATGTCCACTTCAAATCATTTTCTAACTGTGACAATCCAGACAGATTCCCACGGCAGTGACATGAACTCTAGCCGTGGTTTGACTGGAACACTGAGATCTATCTAACAACACACTTCATCACAGGGACACTACAAACTCGGGGGCAAAGAACATCAACTCTGAAAGCCATGAAGCCCTGGATGATGTCTGGCTAAAATAAAGGATGACGGCCACTAGATTCACTTATTTATGGAAGAAGAGATTACAAAATACTTTTATAAAATCTTAATTTAAAGAATTATGTTTATTAATGAGAATTAAGTCAAACAAAATCCCACCATCCTTAAAAAGATAAATTAGTGTCTACCATGTGCCACCAATAGGAGTCCACATACAGATGAGTGGTTTGCTCTTAAGAAACTAGTTAGGGCTGGAGAACGATGTTAGACGGCACACAACTACCTTAACTCAAGCTCTGGCCTCTTAGTGAACCTGAATTCACACACACACACACACGCTTTATTAAAAATAAACCTTTTTTCAGAGAACCTAATGGTCTAATTAGGAAGCCACATGTAGGGACACTTGGTGTGCACTGTGAATATGGTACTGCAGGAAGGGCAGGAGGGAGGGGGATCCAACTGTGACACAGAAGGCCAGCACCCAACTGGATCCAAAACAGCTTGAAACCTCCAGCAGTGTAAAGGAGGTAAACTCTCATAAACACTCGAGAATGCCCTGCCAAAACCTCAGAGCGCCAAGCACTGGGTAAAAACTCCTGCTGAGCACTGTGAACCCCGAACTATATCCAGCACCTTAAAACTTAGCATCTTCAATCCCACCTGAAGGGTTTAGTTACTTTACGGTATAAAAAGCATTTCTCCCAGGAAGCATATACTCATGAAGGTACAGGTCAACATATTTCTTGGCTTTTAATAAGAAATCATTGCTTACTGCCATTCCATAGCAGACTCTCCACTTCCCACCATAATGGCTGCTGCACTACTGCTGTAACGGGCTTGTGCCGTGGCACTCCAAAACAAAACAGGGAAGTTTCATGAACCCATCTGTGGTGGCTAATATTAAATGTTTCTGAATATTTTCTAACTTTAAGTAACCCAGTTTACATGAACGCAACAAAAAGACCAAGTCCACATCTATCATCTCCGCGGCAGACTTCTTGTCCTACCTGTACCCAACAGCCCTGTCAATTCCGTCCACACTTGTCTTACATACTGTTGTCCTCTGAAAGTTTTATGAAGTAGCTGGTCTGACAGATGGGTGACCAGTCCTGTCCAACATATGCTGTAGGAAAACCTACTCTTAGACAAGAAACTACAGAGAACAGTCCTTTCTTTCCCTTTTAGGGCTAGGAATACTGAAATTATCTTAGAGGACAAAACCTTTAACCTGCACTATGAGATGTCACTGTCTGACATATTAAAATCTGCCCCTTAAAGTAAAATACACATTTGCCCACACACAGCAGGAAACTGGAATACAGATGGGAAAAATCGAGTCAGTTTAACCAGGAGCTACTGAGATACCTCATCAAAGACAGATGGGAAACACTCAGATAAGCACACTATTTGTTTAGAACACAAAGCTCCAGAGATCTGTGGGAGGGGGAAAAAAGGCATCCTGAAAGGCATAGCACACAAGGACAGAAAAATTCATCTGATAAATGACTCATTATGGCTGTGTTTGTAAACCAGAAAGAAGAGAATAGCTTGGATCCTTCTTCCTTGGCCTTTCCTGTCCACGGCATAAGTTGACGGCATCTGCTCCGTCCTCAGCTGATGTGTATCTGGCCCTGACAACACACTACCTAAGCACTCCCTAGGAGGACAGAGACCAGTCATGCCAGAGACAGAGTTTCATTTTCTGTATGGGGCCAGGGAATGGAGTAGAGGGTGCAAATGCCACTTGTATGAATCTTTCTGAAAACACTACAGATTACATTTTAGTAGAAGTCTAAAAATAAGAAAGGGAACATTTCTATTTTTAGATATCTGACTTACAAGTTTTAAAAACACCAAAAGTAAAAGGAACCATTACAAACTATCTGGAATTTTTAAGAGTTTTAAGAGAAGCTTTGAATTGAAAAATTATTTTTAGAGATAGAATTTTAAAAATCCTGCATTCCTTCTGTTAACTGCTTCCCTATCTCTATCGCTTAACTCAGTCTTGTGCTTTACCAAGAGCGGAGGAAAGCGTCAGATGTTTTCACAGTGACATAAAAAGAGTCGGTTTGTGACTAAAGACACACTATATAAAGCATCAAAAGCAATTCAATCACCCTTCACTAAAGCAGTGCCAAAGACGGTGATAAAATGGTTAAAGAAAAGCAAGCGGGTCCCCTGGCTGTGTGCTCTTCAGATTGGTTAGCACATAATTCAAAGCTATGTCTGAAAAACTGAAACACGCAATAGAAAAGAATTTTAAAAACCATAAAAACTTGAAAATGAAATGTCTGCTGAATGATGTATGTTTCAGCTTCCATCTCAGCCCAATGCTAGCACAAATGTGCTCAACCATTCTACAGACGCCTGTGGCAAATGAGCTTTGCAGGAAATAAGGGAATTACCTGACTGCACAGCCATCATCAGCATCTCAGGCTCCAGCAGAGTCATGACGGAGTCCTCACGGAAACAGCTCACAAACACAAAAAGTCCAAGTCACAGAAAAAGTCTAGAAAGGCCACAGCGAGCTTTACAAACTCAGTCTCATGCCTGTGCCCACAGGAGAACGTGAGAACTCTCTCCCCTTCTCTGAGAAGACACCAATTCTCCACCCTTCAGGCAAGTCAAGATGGCCCAGAGTTGAGTGACTGCAGACAGGAAGCCCAGCGATCCAGAGAAGACCTGAAGTTCGTGGTTAGAGCAGTGGCTCCTCCCCTCCTGTCCTCTCTAGGGGGAGGGGAGGAGCACAGAAAGACTTCGGAAGACAGAACAAACTGCTTTCCTCTCTCTTTTACAAATGGTTATTCAAAACCCTGCTAGAAGGAACTCTGGGGTTAATGCAGTTTAGAACAACAAAGCAAACACAATCCAAACTCAACCCCACAGAAGAAACATTCGGGGATCACACACACAACATATATATACAAATAAATACATATGCCACATAACTTTGCTGAGAACCCCAAACAGCCTTTCTTATGTGGTATTTATAGGCAACAGCCAAGGAAGCTGACTATTTAACTACAGTTCAACTGTTTCCCCACCCCTCTCCAATTAAAATATGTTTCTAAAAGCCACAGAACACATTCCAGAGAGGAATCTGCGTCTCATATCTGCCGGTCCTCCTGAAGAGTCCCTCACTGTCAATGAGGTACATGCTAGTTGTGAATAGACAGGGCACCACAGATAGCTTCCCTACACCACTCCAAGATCATGCTGGATGTGAGGATACGTGGGAAAGTGTCCGTTCCCAGAAGCCTCAGTCTTTTCCTACTATACGGAGCGACCCTTCTGAGTCACAGACATTTTGCTTTCTCTAGGGAGAACAAACCTAAGCTCTTTTTAAATTACAGATAGGAATTACTTCATTTGCCCAAAATTAAAAGGTAATTTATTCCTTATGCAGTATTTTTATAACTGATATTCACAATAAAATGGTATTAAGATGCTTCTGGACCATTTGATGGACTTTTAATAGATACCTAAAAACCAAAAAGCTGTTGGGTTGTTATCTAGAATTTCTGGCTCTTTCTGGTGGAACATACTAGGGCAATCTTGGCCCAGTAAATGCCTTAATGCTTACAAAGTCAAACAAGTGATAGAGGGAAACACTAGGAGACCTTTTAAAAGAACAGTTTCACAAAGAGGGCAAGGCACAAAAGAAAAGGCAGTGCAGATTTGAGGTAGGGAGGTTCTGTGGAAGGAAAAAAAAACTCCCTTTCTTTCTCACTCCAAGAACATCGTGTTTAAGAGCCGAGCTCTATATAGAGCTGTGGGAATGAGTCAACAGGCAGTGGAGTGGCAGCCAGTGTGGGCGCATGCTGCTCTGGAGGCAGCAGCATTCTCACAGCCCCTTCTGGCAACCGAGCTCCAACTGTCATATGAAAAATGAGTGAAATTTCAATTGGGGCTGCATAAGCGTCTGGTCAGAGGTCAGCAACTTCGGGAGAAGCATCCCTAAAAGGCTGACTCATCCCTTTCAGCCTCGAGGGCTGTACAACATGCTATATGAGGGGTTTTGTCTGTTTTGTTTTCTCCATATGAAGCAAATTCTCACTCACAGTTCTGTACTTAGAGGGGAAAAATTACAAGACTCCTGTATAAAGACTGTCTCCCTTCTGCCAGGCACCTCTCTGCCACAGGAAGTGCTCACAGTGCCATGTGTGTCAGTGTTCAGCCCACAGGGGACACCAACACTTAAGTGGTGATGGACAATAATGGGGAACAGCAGGTTTCTGCCTATTTCATTTTTTTTTTTTTACAGAAAATCCTACTTATACGAACTTGGAACAAAAGGAACACAATTAAAAATCAAAAAGCTGTTTTAAAAAACAGAAATCTAAGTAACTTTTTAACATCCCAGAAAGTAAGATTTTTTTTTAAAGATATTTAATGATCATATTTTGCTTTTATGTCAAAGAACCTTGTGATGGCTATTCTCAGTTGTCAACTTGACCACATCTGGAATTAACTAAAAGCCAAATGGCTGGGCACATCTGTGAGAGATTCTTAGGTAAACCATTTGAAATGGGTAGACCCATGTGTTATCTGGATCTTTGAGGGGGAATGATACACCTGTAATCTGGACCACAGCATCTGCTGGTAGTCTTTAAAAGGGCACAGAAAAAAGGTGCTTGCTCTCACTCTCACTAGCAAGTCTATTCCTTCACAGGCATAGGAAGTTACTTCTTCAGGATTCCAGCAGCTACTGAAGACCAGCTGAGACATCCAGCCTTGTGGACTGAACAGCTAGTGGGCTCTTTTTTCCCCCCCCAACTGCTGGATTTTTAAACCTTCTGTTGGTAGAGAGCTATTGTTGGACTATCTGGAAAAATCCTGTAAACTTTTCTAATAAATCATCTATAGATACATTCATTCATTCTTGAGGTTCCGTTCTTTTAGAGAACCTTAACTAATACAAACATCTACACATGCACAGTCACCATGCAAACAGACTTTAGGATAGGCTCCCCAGATCCAAGTATAGTATTCAAAGTATTGAAAACTTCAGTTCCACAATTTTTGTGTAAATTGATAATACTTCATAAAAACAAAACTAACAGATATACTGAAAAAAAGCATACAAAACTAAAGTATGTGTTCTCTACTTGGGCTAAGAGCACCAAGGGAATGAAGGCCAACCAAATGTGAAATAAGAGCTTTGTTTCTAATCATAGCTCTCCACCTAATCAATACAATTCTTTTTTTTTCTTTCTTCCTTTCCTTTTTTCCTTCTTTCTTTTTTTGAGACAGGGCTTCTATGTAGCTTTGGAGCCTTTCCTGGAACTCACTCTGCTCTGTAGACCAGGCTGGCCTCAAACTCACAGAGATTCACCCTTCTCTGCCTCCTGACTGCTGGGATTAAAGGCATGTGCCACCACCACCAGGCCTAATCAATGCAAATTTAACATGATCTATTAATTCACTAAAGGGACATGATACTACAGTATAGTCCTTAAATGCTTAACAAGTTTTAGTAACTGTTTAAAACATTTAAACAATGTTAAATTAAATAACTTTGCATATTGCGAACATGTTTCCTCTACTCCTACCCCACAGATGCCAACCCCCCAAAGGCCTTCAGTCTTCAAAATCTGGAAGAAACAGACAAAGCAGTGTCTCAGACTCAGAACCTAACACTCAAGTGACAAGGCAGAAAGACTGGAAGATCAAAGGCACCTTGGGCTACAGAGTGAGTCTGTGACTTCAAGGAAGAAAATAAGAGAGGAAAAAGATAAGGGGGAGAGAGAGCAGCACCACCAAGCTTTTCTACTAGATGAGTCCCTATGAGAGTATCACTGCATCCACACCCTCCTGGAAGCTTCCCGTTCCTAAAATACATTACTTCCGTCCCTCTTTCACCTTCTCTCTCAGAATTCTGAATGACTCCTCTTTCTCTGCTCCTCTCAGGACAACCCCCCTTCTTTTACACATTCCCAGGCAATCTCCCTCTTCCTGAAGGTTCTAACTAAATTTCATCCCATATCTGACTCTGATATCACTCTACCTAGCAATCTTAAGCACGTCTGTCCAAAAGCAAAACTTTCCAGGATCATCACCCTGCACCACACCTCCTCGAGATGCTGCTTCCTTTTTCCTTTACACAGACCCCAAACCATAAACATATACCTCTCAGCCGTGGATTACTACTATGTTACTAAATGCAAAACTAGCTGCCAAATGTAACTGATTACCTCATAATATATTCCTCAAAATCATTCTTTTTATTCCATCCCTTCAACCAATGCTTCATTGCACGACCTTTAAATACTGCCCAAAGGATGCAAATAGTTTTAACTTACAGAAAAATTTATATACATACAAAGATAGCAAAGAATTGTGTGATAAACTGTTTTTTATGATCATTTACCTGGAAACTCACACCCATGTGGCCGAACTTGTTCCAACAGACCTACTGAGCTCCCACCACCACAGAGCACCCACGATGTGTCATTCCAAAGCAAATCCCAACTGAAACTATCCAGTGTAACTGTAGTGCTACAACACCTAAATATTTTTAAACCCTTAATAATATCAACTATCTAACTAGTGTTTAAATTTTTTTAGCTATCCCATAAATTTCTAGAGTTGATTCATTCAAATTAGGGTTCTCAGGTGACAACACATTTCATCTCATCAATGTGACTCTTAACTTTTCTTTAATCTTACACTGTATTTGCTGAAGGATGCAGGCAGTCGTTCTCGTTCCACATTTTAGATTTTGCTGTTCTCCCATAGCACTGTCTAATATATATACATATATATACATGTATATATACAGGTATATAATATATACATATATACATGTATATATATGTATATACACATATATATATATTACCGTTCTATCCTCCCTATTTCCAGTTATTAGGAATTAGATAGGGCCCCAATCTAAGTAAAATAAAACCTTGGGGCAAAAATATGTCACAGGCTGTATTTCCTCCCTCAGCAGTGCCACGACCTGCATGCCCTGCAGCTTTGGGGTTGATCTGACTGGAGTGTCAAGAAAATGAAGAAAGGACAGGCTATCTAAAGAATATTTGAAACTGGGTAGGCGTGGACTACAGCAGCAACCCAGAAAATCAGCAAGCTTATGTTATTGAGTGAGAAGGCAGGTATATTATATACACCTCAACAAAGAGGCAAGCATGTTAGCTAAACTCAGGAGGAAGAGGTCTCCAGAAGCAGTCTCAGGTCTCAGTCCTTTGAGAAGAGGAAACTATGGCAGTTTCTGCATACACTGGTCAATTGTTCAACTGTTCATAAACACTTGTACTTGGATCAGACGGGAGGCTTTGCCATTGTCCTGAGCCTAACCCAGGGAAGGATTTATCGTGTCCATGGTCTGAGGATTTATCATGTCCATGGTCTGAAGCATTGGGTCCTTGATATGGTCAAGCCCATGTCAACAAGACACATTCATTCAGGACTTCATCAACTACCCACAACACAGCAGTAAATCTTCATTCTCGTACACAAGGTGTTGAGTCTGAAACAGCAGCAACTTTTCATTTATTTATTTATTTATTTATTTATTGGTTGCTCGGTTTGTTTATAGGCAGGGGTATTAATTCCCAGGCTGGACTCAAATTTGTAGCATCCCACTTGAGCCTCCTGGGATCTGGATGACAAGCAGGAGTCACCTGCAATGTTTCTTCTCTTGTTGAAATGGAAGTCAGAGGATAACTTGCAGGACTATTCTGTCCTGGGGACAGATCTCAGGCAGCAGCCCCGAGTGAACTTCTTAACTGTGCTGCTCCTGTCCGCTTTTGTCTACTTTAAAACGCGCCCTGTTAAAACCAATTCTTCTGCTGCTGTTGTTAAGTTTATTTATGTATATGTGTCTGTGTGAATTCATCACACTTGTAAAGATGCCCCTTGCCAGGAATTTCATCTATTATTCTAACATTTTGTGTTTTTCCTTTTAAAGGAATTAACAAAGTGTGTAAATGAATTGGTTTATATAACTCATTTAATCTTTCTCTCTTTCATTCAACTGTAAGTTATTGATATGAGATCCTCACCTGTCTTGTTCATTACTCTCTAATTCTTAGAGCGTAACTAAAAGGGGTCCAAGAATAAATTTTCCAACATTAAAATGGTCAAACACTTTAAGTCAGTATTTCTATTTCTAAGAAAATAGCACACACACGAGCTTTAAGAGATGTTCAATCAAACCATTATCATCTAAAAAATACAAACTAATTACCCAACTGGGAAGACAAAAAAATATTCAACAGCATATGAAAACTCTTAAGACACAGGACACATAATTCATAAACCAACAGTGCTAATGCAGAAGAGCACTGAAGGAAGCGCACCACACGCTGACAGCGGTTTTCCCTGGGATGCGGGGTGGATCTATGAGGAGCTGGGTTTTTGTTTCTACTGTCTATTTTTTTGGAGTAGGGGCTTCTCTCTGGTATCTGTTCACCAGGAGCCTGGCTCAACATCTGACAAACAAGATGGAAGCCTGGTTATCTTTAAGACCGGGATGGAGTAGTTTAGGAAAATCTCTAAGTCGCTTTATAAATAGACGTTTAATGAATCTTAAGATTTGGACATTTTCAAGTGAGACTAAATCTGGAAAATCCTTGAGGCTTCCTGGGGAACACAGTTTTAAAGGTCTCTTTTCTTTACCCAAGAAAATATTATAATTTGGATCTGAAACTGCCTACTCAAGATTTTTACTTCTCTCAACAATTAATTAGAACCTCCTGTGTGGCACTGTGGTGCAAAAGTACATAGGCATCCCTCTATGGGAAAACACACAAGGCTGGCCCTCTCTCCCCTGGCTGTAAAAACGTGCAAAACAGAAATGAGAAGGAAAAGGCACTTTGAAGGGAATAAATTTGACCTTTTCGCTTCCATTCTCTCTTCTCACAGCTCTCCCGACTCCAGTCAGCAGCCTAGACAACAATCACAGTCTTTTTCAGGAAAATATTTGGGATTGGCTAAAGAAGGGAACTCAAAGCAAAGGTAACGTTGCAACAGTATCGAAGTATAAAAAACATCTAGAGGGAAATGGAGGGCTGAGGCTATAGCTGGCACGCAGGGCCTGACTCAATTCTCAACTTCACAAAAACAAATGGGGAAAAGCAAATGAACAAAGCACATGAAAGATCACCACAAAGGAAACTAGGGGACTTCATATAGAATTAGAACATAATCTAAAAATATCAGTTCTCCTAGTTTACAGACTTAATGTCATCTCAACCAAATCCCCACAGCAATATTGAAATTCAAAAGGAAATGCAAAAACAAAAAAAGCCAAAAAAAAAAAACCAACAAGAACAGACAAAAAATTCACTCTTAGAAAAGAACAAGGTAGAAGGAGTTGCTTCTCCCATTATGAAGACTTTGAGTAGGCAAAGATCAAAGGACCCATGGAGCAAACACTCAGAAACACTCCTACACATCAGTAAATCTTTGCACATGAACAATGCAAAGATTAGTGGGGAAAGGAGAGTCTTTTTAGTAAATGGCAATCTATTTGAAGGGAAACGGGGGCTTTACTTTGGCCCATACAAAAATTTTTGCAGAAACACAAGTCACAGTGTTTCTGCAAAAAAGGACCCAGTTACAACCAGGTCTGCAATTCTAGTACTCAGGAGGCTGAGATAGACAACCATCTGAGAACTCAAGGTTACTTTGTACTGTACAGAAAGGCTCTGTCTCAAAACAAACAAACAAAAAGAACAAAACCCCTGAAACCAAACAATAATAGGTGGAAAAAACAAACGACTATATTAAATTTAGAATTTTCATCCAAAGATCCTTCAAGAGGGACTGCGGGTTAGCTCGGTGGTAAGCGCTTCCCCAGCATGTCTGAGATCCAAATTCAAGACCCCCATCCCACCACACACACAATTAACAACAACAACAACAACAAAAAAGATACTATATGTGCTGGAGAGACAGCTCAGAGGTTAAGAGCACTGACTGCTCTTCCATTGCTCTTCAGAGGACTTGTGTTTAATTCCTAACACCCACATGGTAGCTCACAACTGTTTATAACTCCAGTTATGGGGGATTGGATACCCTCATACAGACACACATGTAGGTGAGACACCAATGAACATAAAAAAAACATTAAAAAAAAGATACTATAGAGAAAAAAACATATCAGCATGGGAGAGGATATCTGCAGACGTTCAGCAACAGCAATCTTATATGTACAATATTTAAAGAGCTCTGTAGAGTCATCAAGAAAAAATGAAATAGAAAGATTTAACTTGCTGCTTTATAAAAGAAATCTGCTGGGCGGTGATGGCACACACCTTTAATCCCAGCACTAGGGAGGCAGAGGCAAGTGAATCTTTGTGAGTTCACAACCAGCCTGGTCTACAAAAGCTAGTTCCAGGACCGGCTCCATAGATACAGAGAAACCCTGTTTCTGGGGGGGGGGGGGCGGGGGAAGAGGTGACATCTTTATACAGGCAGCATCGAAGGACACTGTAAAAAGCAGCCATCCAAGTCTGAGCTTTCACACACTGCTGTAACTGTACAAACTACATAACCACACTGAGAAATGGTTTGGCATTACTTATAATTACATAGAAAATACACAATGTCCAGTATATTATGAGGTATGCTTGCACACATACCACAATACATAAAGACATCAATAGTGCAGTGTGAAACAAGGAACAATACAAACTCCACAAGTGGAATAGATCTACCTACCTACCTGTATCTATCAAGACAGAGTCTCTCTGTGGAGCCCTCGCTGTCCTAAACTGGCTCTGTAGATCAGAGTAGGCTCAAAATCAGGAGATTTCCTGCCTCTGCCTCCTGAGTGCTGGGGTTAAAGGTGTGTGTCACCACACACAGCTTGTGAAAGATCTTTAACAAGATTTTATTTATTTATTTCATTTATTTGTTTGAGGGAGGGATGAGGCAGATTGTTTTGGTTTTTTTTTTTTTTTTTTTTTTCAAATCAGGGTTTCTCTGTGTAACTCCTGGAACTCGCTTTGTAGACCAGGATGACCTCAAACTCACAGAGATCCACCTGCCTCTGCCTCCGGAGTGCTGGGATAAATGCGTATGGCACCACCCAGTGAGACAGACTTTTTCTTCTGTTATGGAATAGTTATCCAAGAAAACATGTAAGACACAGCAATAAAAATGGCTAAATCACAGATGTATAGAAGATGATGGAATACTAGCTATGATGAGCAAAAGAATAAAAAAACCATTTCCGTCATTTACATTTCACCTAGCTGATGAATATAGAGTAAGTAAATGAATAATATTTAGGAATGAATATAGAGTAAGTAAAAGAAGTTTATAATATACTCATTTACTGAGCGCCAGAGCGACTTGAGACTGGAGGAGCATCTCTGAGTTCCGAGTGGACACAGCCCACAGGCTTTTCAATGTGTCATTTTTGACCTAGATGCTCAGCTCAAAGAAAATAAAGGAATGGTATAAAAGCACACACCTTGGACTTAGCAACTTTCCCCGTGTGGCCATCAAAGTAAACAAAGGCATCTCCTAAGGCAATGGTTCTCAACCTGTGGGTTGTGACCCTTTGTGGGGGGGGGGGGATCACATCAGATATTTACATTATGATTCATAACAATAGCAACAAAATCATTTCATGGTTGGGGGTCCCCACAACACGAGGAACTGTATTAAAGGGCCGCATTAGGAAGGCTGAGAATCATGGTCCCAAGGGCACCAACTCTTCAGTAAACAGGTGTCAGGAGCCTAACTACCAACTGCCCCTTATGGACGCCTACTAACTCACTGCTTTTCCATGTAAGGCATTTGAAGTAAAGCCCATCTGAAAAGCCAACCTTTCACTTCTCCACATACAGTCCATCTGTGCATATTTCACACTCCAAGACTTCCTCTGCTCTAAAATGCCAGGCTCTCTTACATCACAGTCTCTGCAGGGGTTTTCCACTTCTCCTCTGACCCTGACCTCCCTGTTAATGCGGAAAACCTAGAAGTGTCTGCTCACCAGCACACCCAACAGCTTACTCAGGATTGGAACGCAATGTAAGGAGGAAGTAGGAAAACAGAGCAAAAGGTCCGAGTTGAGCAGAAAAGGTAGTGTACAGAGAAACACATGAAAAAGCCAAGAGTAAGGTCAACAGAGGAAGGCTTTAAAATGTCTACAATGGCTGGCCATGTCAAACTGCATAAAGATCAATAGGATAATAGACTACAGGGCCTACTCCATTCACAACAGAAACAGCACTAATGAACCTGACAGGCTGTTTTAGACAAAGACACAGTAGTCAAGTCTCTAGGATGTGAAGAGCAAAGATAATGACCAACAGTGACTCTTGAGAGTCTGAACATGAGGACAGAGACTTTCCTATATAAGTTCAGACAGACAGACTAAGGATCCCCACCTAAGCCCAACACCTTCAGCTGTCTTCTGAGATGACTTTACTGTCTCTTCATTGGCAATAACTTCCTCCACATACAGCCCAGGCAAAGGGGTTTACTTGAGTCTGCTGCCTGTCATCCTTCACCCCATTTCTCCTCCCTCAGAGGAACAGCATCCTGACTCCCCAAACAAAGCAGAGACAGCACCACAGCACTCATCTCCACAGGAACCCCATATTTTCTATTGTATTAAATTTATTTCATTTATGTGCGCAGGTGCATGAGGCCAGAAGAGGGTGTCAGATCTCTCAGAGCTGGTGGCATGGTGCTAGGACCCTAACTCGGGTCCTCGGGATTGCACAGCATGCATTCTTAACCACTGAGCCATCGCACTAGCCCCTTCTATTTTTCTCTATTTCATCTTTCCTTCTAGATGAACTTTTTCCATTATCAAATAAGTAAGCTGACGTCACTTCATCCAGGAACAGGGGATTAGAAATAAGAAAAAGAATACACAAAAATCTTGTGGGGGCCCCTTATTTCCCAAACAATTTGCTAAAAATTATAAATGTAAAAACCAGTTGTTCCAGCCAAGTTTGGTGGTGTATGCCTTTTATCCCAGCACTTGAAACAGAATTTTTAGGAGTTCAAGGTCAGCCTGGTCTACACAGGGAGCTCCAGACATGACAGTGATACAGAGCAAGACCCTGTTTTAAAACAAAACAAAAAGCCAGGCGGTAGTGGTGCAGGCCCTTAATCCCAGCACTTGGGAGGCAGAGGCAGGTGGATCTCTGTGAATTCAAAGCCATCCTGGTCTACGAACTGAGTTCCAGGACAGGCTCCAAGCCACACAAAGAAAACCTGTCTCGAAAAACCAAACCAAACGAAAATAAACAAGCAAACAAACAAAAAGTTTCCCCATTAGGAAAAAAATAATGAAACATTCATTTATCCTCCCAATAAGTACTTGGATTCCACTGTAAGTCAACAGTCAGCCATGTATTAATGAACGAAATAAAGTTTCTGCCCTTATAAAATGTACCATCGAAAGAAATAGTACAAATAACAACACACATACAAATAACAGGTGAGAGTAATGGGAGGTGCTCTTCAGGAGAACTTGGGGAGGGAAGGACTCCCTAAGGAAAGATGTCTGTGCAGCTACAGTACAGATTCTATGTTCAAGAACAAGAGCTGAGGAAGGTGGGCATTAGTGGCAGAGCACCAGCCTAGCATGCAGGAGGGAGTGGGTAAGGGAGGCTGAATAGGATGAAAGGGAGGAAATAAATAGCAAAAAAAAAAAAAAAAAGTCAGTATAGATGGACCAAAGAGGCAAGAAACCAGGCCGCAACATAGAAATGTAGTTTGACCAGAAGCATCTTGGGAAGGCATTGCAGGATTTGGGGAGAGGGACAATACTGGTATTGACTTCTAAAGGTACCCTAACATTGCTGGATGGAGAGTCTGATTACAGCAGAGGTGAAGAGGGTGATGATAAAGGGCAACTGAGTAAAGCAGAAGAAAGGGGAGCACTAACTGAAGTGTGGCTCGGGAAAAAAATCTAACTATATATTTACATGATCTTTCTGGAGACGCTTGTAAAAACAGACTAAGATAGTACAGAAAACATATATGACCAGATATAAAACTAATTAATGGACAGAAAGAGGCACAAAACATCATATATTTAAGTTATTTTTAATTACATTTGCTTATTTGGTGTGTGTGTGCACGTATGATGTATGATACATGCAGGATGACCAGAGGACAACTTCTGGGAGTTGGATCTCTCTCCTTCCACCATGTGGGTCCTGGGGATTGAACTCAGGTCCTCAGGCTTTGACAACTGGTACCTTTACCTACTGAGCCATTCCACTGGCCCATATATTTTTAAATATAAATTTTCCACATTTTCTTATAAATTATATAGTTTAAACCAGAATTACAATTGATACACCAAAAGAAATGAGTTCTACAGAAGCATGAGTCCTAGTAGCCCTGTATTAAAAACAATCTAAATGTTTACCAACTGTTTAGAGAAACTGCAGTCACAAACAACAAAGATGAACTTCAAAGATGCGTCAAAGCAGCCAAGAGAAGAAACACAGGATGATTCTGTTTCTAGATGAAGTATAAAACCGAGTACAATGTCAGCACAGCAGATCAGACTCACTGACTCAGGAGGCTCAGGCAGGACTGTTTAAGCCCTGAGTTTCAGGTAGCCTGGGTAACATGGTGACACCACCATCTCCAAATAAACAAGAAATTAAACAAGAAGAACAAAGTGGAACTAGCTGATGACATCAGACACCAGAACGATAACTTCCTGGGAGCAGAGGGGAGGAAGCACTGGTTGGAAAGCGGCACAAGGGAGCTGGGCTTTTTGCTTGTTTTTGTTTGTTTATTGTTTTGGTTTGAGACAAGGTTTCTCTGTGTAGCCCTGGTTGTCCTGGAACTCACTCTGTAGATCAGGCTGGTCTCAGACTCACAGAGATCCTCCTGCCTCTGCCTCCTGAGCCCAGTGGGAACTGGTTTTTGGCAATGTTTTATCATTTCTTCAGTTGTAAATACTAGTTACAAACAAATGTGTTTAAACTGTGACAGCTCAATAAAGAAGACACGCGATGCTGTGTTTCAGCAACAAGCAATGTACCAGTGTCTGAGCCTTACTTTGAAGTACATCACACAAATAAGATGGATTGATAAAAGAGATGGACAAAGATACATGAAGTGTTGGAGGTAGAGCTCAGCAAGGTGACACACACCTGTAATCACAACACTTAAGAGCCTAAGGCAGGAAGACTAATAAGGCCAGCCCAATCCATACAATGAGACCCAGTCTAACTCCCATTTCTTACCCTCTTAAAAAAGTCAATGGTAGGGGGGAGGGGGAGGGAGAGGGGGAGGGAAAAGGGAGGCAGGGAGGAGGCAGAAATTTTTAATTAAAAAAATTTAATAAAAAAAGATTGTGAATACACAAAAAGTCAATGGTAGAGGGCTGGAGACAGCTCAATGGTTGAGTGCCCTTGCTGTCTGTCTTAGTTACAGTGATGCTGCTGTAAAGAAACACCATAACCAAGGCAACTCTTATAAAAGAAAGCATTTAATTGGGGCTTCCTTACAGTTTCAGAGGTTTAGTAATGGTGGAAAGCACTGGAGCACACAGTTAGACACAGGGCTGGAGAAGCAGCTGAGAGTTCTACATCTAGATCCATAGGAAACAGGAAGAGAAAGGCACTGGGCCTGGCTTGGGCTTCTGAAACCTCAAAGCCCACCTCCAGTGACACACTTCCTCCAACAAGGCCACACCTCCTGATACACTTCCTCCAACAAGGTCACATCTCCTGATCCTTCTCAAGTAATGCCACTCCCTGATGACTAAGTATTCAATCTGTGAGCCTATGGGTGCCATTTTTATTCAAACCATCATACTGCTCTTGCAGAGGATCTAGGTTCAGTACCAAGTACTGGCATTGTAGCTCACAACCATCTACAACTCCAGTTCCAGAGGATCTGATAGCCCTCTTCTAGTCTTTGAAGGCACCAGACACACATAGGGCACATCCATACATGCAAGTAACACACACACACACACACACACACACACAAAACTTTAAAAAGGTAGTGAAGAACAAACATGCTCATTACAAAACTCTATTATGTATTTTAACATTTTTTGAGAAAAAAATTATCTCTTTTGTTGCTTTTGTTGTGTTTGCAGAAAATAAGTAACTTAAAATCATGGGAAATAGCTGGGCAATGGTAGCATATGTCTTTAATTCCAGCACTGAGGAGGCAGAGGCAGGTGGATCTCTGTGAGTTCAAGGCCAGCCTGGTCTACAAAGTGAATTCAAGGACAATTAGGTACAAAAACAAGAAACCCTGTCTCAAAAGACAAAAACAAAAACTGAAACAAAAACCAAAAACAAACAAAAAATCATGGGAAACTTAAAGGGTAAGAGCAGCCAAAACAATTTAAGAAACAGAGAAAGACTATTAGGTAAGACTAATTATAACAACATATCAACACAGAAGAGAGAGATAAGGCTGGTATTTTGAAGGGAAATTGCAGTGATTAAGAGATTAGATCACAAAATACATATATTACTAACTCATAATGCAAATATTAAATAATAAGCATAGATAAGTAGAAGAACACAGAGTTCCTGACCTAACAATGATTCAACTTAGAATTTTTTTGACTTTACGGTGGTACAAAAGCAGACCTATGTCACCACCCTATTTAAGAATCTACTAGCAGAACGTTGGGCCATTCTGTTCAACTGTCGTCTTATGACCTTCCTGAGCCTGTCTAAGTCAGGTGGGGTTATAGGCTAGGCTGTGACATGTAACGACTGGATGTGAAATGTTCCTGACAGGCTCATGTGCCTGACACTTGATCCTCAACTGGTTGATACTCACCAAACATCTGCGGAACTGATGAATTAATGGAGAGAATGGGTTGGAATCAGCAGAGTCAGGAAGGAAAGTTAAAGCAGCCACAGTAACCACGCAGGAAATGTTGGATGCAACTAAAATAAGCTGTTTCTCCATTTACAAGAAATATTTACTTGGGTGTCACATGACTTTAATCCCAGCACTTAGGAGGCAGAGACAAGTGTTATCTCTGAGTTTGAGGCCAGCCTGGTCTACAGAATGAGTTCCAGGACAACTAGGGCAACGCAAAAAGATCCGGTCTTGAAAAACCAAAAGAAAAAAGGGGGGAGGGATTATTAAAACAAAAAACTTTCACGACATGAAGACAAGGTCTATAAAGCCATAAACATGGAGACTCTGGTGAACCAAGCAATGTAGGAATAGAGGACTCACCATTCTTCCGCTCACTGAGTGGAGGCAAATTGGGGTTCCTGCCAGGATGGAGGCCCAGGGTCAGCTCGGGCTGCAGGGACAGCTCCTGCAGTTCATTGGCAACAGCTTCGCTCTGGGGGCTGGGGGCAGCAGACAGGGACAGGAGCACTGGTTCATCATCATTTTCGCCAGCCCCTCCTCCGTCCAGCCCATTCACAGCAATGACGGAAGGGGGCAGGCACACCACACTGGAGAAATCCACCTTGGCTTTCGCGATGGTAACCTAGAAATCGGGGAAGAAAACACCAAGTTTAGATGACACAATGAAAAAACTGAACTGCTGAGCGTATATGGAATACAGATGTTCTAGGTTATGGCACTAGCATACCATCAACAAGCTCAAAAGTTTAAGACAGCATTTCTACATAGTACAGGCAAAGCTCCAATTCGTGATGTTCCTGCTTTAGTTTCCAGAGTGTTTGGATTATAGGTGTGCACTGCTGCAACCAGTGTAAAAGGTTTCTGTAAAGTAAGAGAGCATGGTTATCACACTGAGTGCGGACTTCAAGTGCTACTGTCTTCAATTAACTCAGAAGGACAACATAGTTAAAAGTAACATACATACACATATAAAGGGTTAAAAGGAAATGTTAATCCAAGGAGAAATAACTGTGAAATAAACAGTACGTTTCAACTACTAAGAGAAAGTATCCTGAGAAATAACAGACTGAATAGCCAGAAGGCACTGACTTAGCCTAATGCATCATCCTATCGAGGGTGGGGAATTAGGAAAACTACTTTGTAAAGGAATATAGAGATATCTGCTGGGAGATGGGTATGGGTTAACCAACCATTACAAGGATATTCAGTCACACTACACAGAACTAGCATACTAAACACAAAACTCCCACTCACCGCCTTTCTTGGAGGTTCCATAGGAGAGCCTGATGTGTAGCCAGGCTGCAGATGGGGAGGCTAAAGGACACCCTAATCCTTATCTTTTGTTTTGAACCTGGGTTTCTTTGTATCCCTGATTGCCCTGGAACTCACAGAAATCTGCCTGCCTCTGCTTGGCCTCTCAAGTGTTGGGATTAAAGGCAGGGCACCACCACAACCAACTCATTTTTCTTTTTGTTTGTTTGGAGACAGGGTCTCATTTTGGAGCCTATGCTGGTCTTCAGCTCTCAGCTCTTTTGCCCACAACCTCAGAATGCTGGACCACAGGTGTGAGTTATTAAACTTGGCTAGAC
The DNA here is from genome assembly GCF_014885135.2 of Alexandromys fortis. NCBI lineage: Eukaryota > Metazoa > Chordata > Mammalia > Rodentia > Cricetidae > Alexandromys > Alexandromys fortis. Next base: position 547,007 of record NW_026068167.1, on the reverse strand, counting down.
CTTGGGTTTTTGTCGTTAATTTGTGTCTTTGTTCTTTTGGGACAGGGTCTCCTTTAAAAACCCAGACTAGCCTGGATTCACGGTGATCCTCTCACCTCAGCATCCTGAGGTGCGTTCCATCAGGCCAGGCTTGACTAGAAGTTTTAATAAGGGAAAACGGGGGGGGGGGGGTGCAGAGCAGCCACAGGTGTTAACAGCACTGAGTACAGAGAAAAGAGGATATGAGTTCGGTGCCAGCACCCAGGTCAAACAGCTCTAACTGCCTAAGACTCCTGCTTCAGAAAACCCAATCTTCTGGCCTCTCTGGACACCTGAACTCATGCGTGCATACCCCACACACATCCAGGAAGCTAAAAATAATAAAAATTAAAATAAAAATAGTAAACTTGACTTTAAAATAAAAATAAATAAATAAACACAAAACTCTTCTGTGCTGAAAGCGTTCTCACACACACCGTGAATGTGTTTCTAAGATCTGCTGGCTTTCTGCAAGAAATGTGGCAAGCACTAGCCCCAAAAAGTGATAGTCTAAGAAGAGCAAGATTTTCGGTATGCCCAGGGAAAGCTAGAAACAGAGTGGCTACAGTGGGAAGACTAAGCCTATCCTCCGGAAAAAAGTTAAAGTCGCAAGACTGGGCTGAGGCTGAGTGTGTTGCATCTAATCACAGATCTAGGAGAATGTTGGCTAGTAAGAGATTTGAGCATTTCGAAGAAAGGGCCAAGTGATCAAGTCACAAGCAGATTTTGTAATTATGACAATAAAAGCACAAACTTTTACTTAAACAAGACAAAACAAAAACTCCTTACAGAATTAAAAGATCTTTTAAAATGACAGAATAAAAAATATTTTTTTTAAATAACCAAGAGTCTACAAAGCGGTCTATACCTGTAGCCCCAGGAGATTGGAGCACTAAGCCCAGGAATTCAAGACCATCTTGAGCAACATAGGGAAAAAAAACAAAAACAAAAACTCTGTCTCCAACAAATCTCAAAGACAGTAAGGGGGCTGGAGAGATGGCTCAGTGGTTAAGAGCATTGCCTGCTCCTCCAAAGGTCCTGAGTTCAATTCCCAGCAACCACATGGTGGCTCACAACCATCTATAATGAGATCTGGTGCCCTCTTCTAGCATACAAACATACATGGAAGGAATGTTGTATACATAATAAATAAATCTTTTAAAAAAAAGACAGTAAGTAAATAAACAAAGAATTGGTTAGGGACATCAGTGAGTGACAGGACACTTACCAATGCGTGTAAGTCACTAGGTTCACTCAGTACCACAAAAACAACAAAACCAAAACAAGCAAAAACCCAACAAAACAATATATACAACTGAGAAGTATTTCCAACAAATGAGACTTGATGGCTGCATCAGTTAAGAACACATGTATTCTCTGAATACTGTGTTATTAAAAAATCATTTTAAAGTATTTTGAATGTGGAATTGTTGATTCTAAAATTATTAGAGTAAGTTATTAAAAAAGCACAAGAATTATATTAAAACATAAGATATATTTGTTTGCTTATACTATTAAAGTTTTAATCTTCTCTTCTGCCCTAGATTAACATATTTCAAAATCAGATTAAATTGCATGCATTTACCATGTACACATTACACCTTGAAGCACATACACATTATGAAATGCTTGTTTACTTTCTTATAGATTCCAAGTTTTTCTAGAATACTTAGATTTTTTTTGAATGAAAAGGCGAGGTTTTAGTATAGAAAGGGAAACTGGTGTTCCTTTGATTCTATAGTGAGGACTTTAGAAACCAATAAAATATTAAACAATCATCAAATTAAGAAAGGCACTGTAAACTAAAAGGCCGTCTCATTCCACCCCACCTTCATGGAACAATGTATCTGTTGTGGGGACTCTTACACTTTGGGGGAAGGAGACAAAACCATCTACCCCCTCCTCATAGATCACAGAAACCCAATTCCAGTTCTACCAAGCCGAACTTGGGGAACCAATAAGTTTATTGGACTTACAGAGCTCGGATGAGGAGCTGACTGCTCACACGGTGACCTCAGAGTAGCCTCACTAGTGGAAATTCTCACACCAGCATGGATAACTTCCCCATAGTTGCATACACGGGAGCCTGCCCACTTGGTTAACCCTCTGCCATCTACATACTCCACCACCTTCAGAAACCATGAAGCTACAAGCAGTTAGGGAAGAATTACACACAAATAGCCAGGAGGTTCAGGAGGGAACAGCCTGAACCTCAGGTTCCATGACTTTTCCTACCTCTCCTATGAGGGAACACCAAGAGTCAACAGGTGTGGTCTTGAGAGTCATTTCCAAATGAGCTAGTTAAGATGATGGCGGTCATGCTCTGAGCATAAAGCTACACAATAGGTCCAAACCAGGCAGTGGTTCTGGCTTGGCAAGTGCTTCTACCTGCTCATTCATATATATATATATAATATCTCATAAATACAAAATGGAATTAAAAAGGTAAAATGAGAGCAATGAGGATGCAATATGACATAATTAAAACCAAAGAATTTCAAGGTCAACTTGGGCAACACAATATTACCTACAGCACCTGAAAGACAGGCTGTGGGGGGTAGTGAATGAGTGAACACAAGAATCAACTCTTCCTACTCATTGAGTTTAAAAGAATAAAATTATGTTTAAAAATGTTTACTTTTCACTAATAATCACATTCCTCCTAAAATGACTAGAAAATTAACAGTATTGTTGGACTTCTGAGCTTTGACATAGATGTGTTACCATCCCAAGATACAATAAAGATCTGTCCCATGGCATCATATTTTCCTATTGAAACATGAAGTAGACTGGTATGAGTCCATAATTCTGGCATTCAAAAAAATATATATCCAATATCTTCAGAAAATATTTAAAAGAAACTCTGAGGAATGTGCCCCCACCAAAGTCTAATGCTAGACATAAAAGAAAAGAGAGGGTCAGCTTTTGTTTAATGAGATGGGAGGTGAGGGTCTGGCTATGTTGCCTCCGTGAGCCTTAAACTCAATCCTCCTGATTCCGCCTCTCAAGTAGCTTACATTACAGATGTGTGACACCTTAGATTACTCCTGGCTAGTTTTTCATAATAAAGCAAAAGTGGGTTCCCAGAACACAGATTACTAACAAAGGTATCAGACTTCATTGTGACTTGGATTGTGACTGTGCCTTTTACCACGTAGAGCAAAAGAAAGAAAATTGAAAGGCTGTTTTAACAAGACTTCTTTCAGATTTTAGTGCTTTCAGTTTCTGTTTTTTTTTCTTTTAATTTTAAAAATAGGGTTTCATGCATCAGAGGCTGACCTCAAATTTGCTATGTAGTAGAGACAACCCTTGAACTCCTGACCCTCCTCCTCAGTGCTAGAATGCAGGCCTACAACTACACCATCAGTTCTGTGCAGTACTGGGGGATCAAAGTCAGGGCTTCCTGCATGCTAGGCAAGCATTCTATCAAATGATATAAATTCCCAGCCCTATTGATCCCCCATCCTGATTTTAATAGCTTAAAAATGAATAAAGATCCATATTTATAAAACCCCTAAGTGTCTGAAATAAAAAAATCACTTTAAAATTTTACATGTATACTTTACTGTTGTGTGTTTAATTGAGTAAATTAACATGCTATGGTGGCATTTTTTTTTCAGGTTTTGTGATGTCCACATCAGAGTAACCCACAATAACATCTTCACAAAGGCCGCGAGGCAGCAAGATTAGATGAAGGTACACAAACAAGAACACAGAACAAGCTGCTGAAGCTGAGCGGTATATGACTTTATTTACATTTGTGTATGTTTAATAACATTCTTTTTTTAAAAAAATAGATTTTATGTGTATGAATGTTTTGCCTACATGTATGTATGTGCACCACATGCACAACTGGTGCCTGTGGAGGCAAATCCCCTAAAAGTGGAGTTAAGAATGTTTATGAGCTGGGCAGTGGTGGCACACATCTTTAATCCCAGCACTCAGGAGGCAGAGGCAGGCAGATCTCTGTGAGTTTGAGGGCAGCCTGGTCTAGAGAGCGAGTTCCAGGACAGGCTCCAAAGCTACAGAGAAACCCTAACTCGACCCCCGCCCCCAAAAAAAGAATGTTTGTGAACCACCATGTGGATTCTGGGAACCAAACCCAGGTTCTCTGCAAGAGTAGCCAATGTTCTCAACAGATGAGTCATCTGTCCGATCCCCTTGATAATGTTCTAATATTTAAAAATTTTAATCTCATTTATTTATTTGTGTGTGAGGAAGGGTACATGCCACAATGCACTTGTGGGGAGCCAGAGGACAACTTGCTGGAGTCAGTTTTCTCCTGTCAAACTGTGGGAATCCTGGGATTAAACTGAGGATCAGCAGCAAGTGCCTTTGACCTACTGAGTCATCATACTGGCCCCATTTTAATGTTTACATATGATTCTTGGAGCCAGAGAAATTGCTTTGTGGTTAAGGACACTGTGGGGGCTTGAAAAAGACTGAACTCACAGGTTCTAGATTTGAATGCCTGGACACCAGGGAATGGTACTATTTGAAAGGATTAGGAGGTGTGGCCTTGTTGAAGGAAGAGTATTTCTTGGGGGGTGGGCTTCTGGCTTTCAAAAGCCCAAACCAGGCCCAGTGCCCTCTCTTCCTGATGCCTGTGAGTCCAGATGTACAATTCTCAGCAGCCATGTCTGCCTGCGCACCACTGTGTTCCCTATCATAAGGATAACGGCCTAAACCTCTGAAACAGTAAGCAAGTCCAATTAAATGCCATGATCAGCTGGGTGGTGGTGGAGCACTCCTTTAATCCCGGTACTCGGAGGCAGAGGAAGGCGGATCTCTGAGTTTGAGGCCAGATTGAGCTCTAGGACAGCCAAAGCTATACAGAAAAACCCTGTCTCAAACACTCCCTAACCCCCGAAAAAGAGTTGCTGTGGTCATGGTGTCTCTTCACAGCAAGAGAATAGGGACTAAGACAAACACTACAACCATGAGAACTAGAGTCCAGATTTCAACATTGATATAACAAGCCAATCATTGGCACAGACTTTTACACCAGCTCCAAAGTGGATCAAGGACAGGATGATCACTGGGGACTTGCTGGCTTCCAGTCTGAGAAAACACGAGCCCCAGGTTCATGGTATCTGTGTACGTACGTGTGTATACACAAATCATATACACAGATTTTTGTGTACATCCATATACACAATCAATAATTCAAACAAAGCTTCAGTGTTAGAGCTCTAGTCTACCATGCTTGTGGCACCCTAGGTTCAATCCTCATATTGATTATAAAAACCTTTTACGGGCAAAGGGAAGACTCAGTGAAGCATAAAGAAAGGTTACCAAGACGGGCGGTGGTGGCACACGCCTTTAATCCCAGCACTCAGGAGGCAGAGGCAGGCAGATCTCTGGGAGTTCGAGGTCAGCCTGGTCTACGAGAGCTAGTGCCAGGACAGGCTCCAATGCTACAGAGAAACCCTGTCTCGAAAAACCAAAAAAAAAAAAAGGAAGGTTACCAGAAATAGATCAGAAATCGGTGAAGGGCAAGCAATGGCAAAAGAGAAAGAACTTTAGCATAAAATATATACAGGGGCTAGGTGTAGTGGCTCACACCTTTAATGCCAGGCCTTGGGGGGGCAGAGGCAGGAAGATCTCTATGAGTTCTAGGACAGCCTGATTGACAGATCGAGTTCCAGGGCAGCCAGGGGTACAGAGAACCCCTGTCTTGGGGGGAAAATACATACATACATACATACATACATACATACATACATACATGAATTTGTGTCTCTAGAAAATACATTACTCTCTACTCATTTTCAAATAGGCCAATACCACATGTACAGAAAATCCCAGTACAGTATGACAATGTAGAGACAACACCAAAAATTGTATAGGAGCCATCAATACAGATCAAGTATCCCTGTTAGTTCCTAAGCATCCCTAGATTGAATGTTTCAATGTTGAAAGTTTATAAATCTACTGAATCCAAGACCATTTTCTGGTCTGCTGCTTCATGCATGATCAGCAGTAGCTAGAACAAAAACAACATGGGGGCAGGGTCATCTCCCACAACCCATCTGTTCCCTATCTTGATTCCACTTCATTTTTCCCTACCCAACCCCACCCCCTTTCAGGCTGCACGCCTTCTGTCTATCTCTCCCGAGCAATGTATGTACCCAGAAGCAACAGCACAAAATGTGTCAGAGAATGTAATAGCTGGGGGAGACAGCTGATAACTCCAAACACAATACAAGATGAGTAGAGTTTGTATGTCCAATGACAACGTTGGTTTCATACAACCAAAGGCTATCGTTCTTCTGAGGATGAAACAATTCTTTTGATTATTAAATTTTCTGCATGAAAATTTTTAATCAATTAGACTTACACTTTTATTTTTAAGAGACGGCACATCACTCCAGAAAACTGTGTCTAAACATATGTTTGTGCATGTGTATAAAATCAGTATAAATGTATAAAATGTGTATAAAATCTCATATGTATAAAATCTGACATGAAGGACGCAAAATGAGCTTAAATATTTTGTGGAAGCTTACTGGAGAGTGTCTCGGGCCACAGAGAACATGAGGAAAAAGTCTCAACTGCCCACACCCTGTCACTTCTAACCCTATCCATCCTTTGACTACTAAGGACTTCTAGAGATAGATGGTCAAGAAACTGACTTTATCTTGGAAATCATGAAAAACAAGCAATACAGGAATAACAGCTTAGCACGATGGCACACACCTGTAATCCCAACCCTCATGATTCTTCAATAAATGTTTGAGTTACACTACCTGCCAGGAACTGTAAAAGATCTTAGAGTTTAGAGCAAAGAAGATAAAATTCCTGCCCTCAGGAAGCTTATACTCCTCCAGGAGAAAGGACGTGAAGAGAAATAGACAGGAGTATAGGCAAGGGATAGCCTAAATCAGAAATCTGGTTTGGCAAACCACATGCTCAAGCACAAAAGTATTATAAGATGTACATGGAACAGAAAATTAAATCTCTAGCCTTATAAAGATAAAAGTGATATTACCCATGTTTAAGAGATTTGACACATCTGAGAATTAGTATGGAAAAAAACGAATTAGGAGGAAAGAAAAACTATACTTAAGATAAAGCACATAATGTATATTGAGATCTTGAACTCAAGTAGTAATATAGAAGGAAACTGACACAGTGTTCTCTGAAGAGAGCAGCAGCTCAAATCTATTGAATTAATGTTGAGTTAACAAGAGATGCCTCTTATGGGAAATGATGTGTATACATTTGATTGCAAGAGATGAAATAGAAGGAAGTGTCAAAGACCTCAAAAGCTAGGTGTGGCAGCACACACCTATGTTCCTAGAACTCAGGTAATCTTGTTAAAAGAAAAAAAGATAGGGAGAATTTTATCTGAGGAAATAAAACTGATTTGCACATTGAGTCCAGGGTCCAAGACCAAGTTATAAAAATGACATTTGAGTGTCCTTTAAGTATGAGAATAGGAAAACATGGAAATGACGGCAGTACAAGAGAAATTATAGAGAGTACAAGAACAGAAGAGAGGAGCTGGAAAGATGGCTCAGCAATTAAGAATGCTTACTGCTCTTACAGAGAACCTAGGGCTTGGTTCCACCTTGGGCAAAGCACAAGTTTCTGTAACTCTAGCTCCAGAGAACCCAAGAGGGTTTCCATGGGCACCTGTATGCACGTAAACTCACTAAAGCGTGTATATAAGTAATTTTTTTTTAAAAAAAGAATAACCTTGAAAGAAAAGAAACAGAAGAGAGCAACAAAAAGTAGCAAGGCTTTAAGAATAAATCAAGATATAAACCTGCAGAGGGGATATTTAGGTTAATGTTAATTAGTTCATAAATTTGGAACAGAATGGCTAAGGGAGTGAAAATGCTATCAAAGTGGGCTCAGTTGAAAACTCAGGGATTCCCAACCTCCAATTGCATACTTTAGGCTTTTAGGCCATCCCCGAGACCCCTAAATTATCATACACAGTCAAGTATCTAATTACATATCAACACTGTCTATTCCTACTATTTTAGAAGGGCAATAAAGCTGAGTTCAAGGACAGCTAGGACTTTAACACAGAGAAATCCCGTCTTGAAAAACAAAACAAGGGCTGGAGAGATGGCTCAGAGGTTAAGAGCACTGACTGTTCTTCCAGAGGTACAGAGTTCAATTCCCAGCAACCACATGGTGGCTCACAACTATCTGTAATGAGATCTGGTGCCCTCTTCTGGCCTGCAGGCATACATGCAGACAGAACACCGTATACATAATAAATAAACAAACAAACAAATAAATAAATCTTTAAAAAAGAAAAACAAAACAAAATGACCCTATTTCAAAATAAAAAAAGTAAATATCTATACTATAAATGTTATATGTCTATAACTATATATAGGTAACTATAAATGTTATGTGTCTGGGGGCAGATGGGTAATTTAGATTGAATGGTCAAGAGAGGTCTACTTAACTGACAGGCACTCTGTCTGTACTCAAGCTGGACAACAGTAAGTCATTTACTCACAGTGCCCAGTTTTAAACTTGGAACTAGGTGCTGAAAGGTTAAGCTACTTGACCCTGCACAATCAGTTTCAGAACCTACACCTCTACCTACCGTACAAACGTGCTCTGCCTGAACTCGATAAGAGACAGACAGTGGAGGAACAGCAAACGCAAACTGGGGGCAGACTGCCCTTTAAAGGAGCTGCAGGAAACTTGGGTGGACAGGGGAGGTTCTCAGAAACAGACTGCCAGGTCTGATCCGCCCCTTAAAAACACTTTGACAGCTACACAAAGAATGACCGCTTACTTTAGCCTGCTTCTGACTTTGACTATTTAGCCTGTCCCCAAACGACAACAAATGCTCAGCTCTGATGTGTGACCTGCATAAGTTATATCACCATGTTTGGTGATACTATTATCTATCTTGTTATCATGAAAAGTCTAACAAGAAAGTGTTCTGAAAAGTATAAAAATACTAACCACAGGTCGTGTTTTGTTGAAAGCCTTTAAGAGAAATTTCACAATTTACCTTAAACCACATCTCCTCTGCAAATAAATGCTTGAAAGCTAAAGCACTATTTTCAGCAGATGACCTCATCACATTCTTTGAACTTTATTCATGCCCACAAACATCACAGGTATGCTTCCTATGATTCACAAGCAATACCTCTTTTGTGGTGCTCAAGTTCTTCTTCTTCTTCTTCTTCTTCTTCTTCTTCTTCTTCTTCTTCTTCTTCTTCTTCTTCTTCTTCTTCTTTTTTTGTTTTGTTTTTTCAAGGCAGTGCTTCTCTGTGTAGCTTTGGTGTCTATCCTGGCACTCAGTCTGTAAACCAGGCTGTCCTAATTCACATATATCCACTTGCCTCTGTCTCCCAAGAGCTGGGATTAAAGGCATGCACCACCACTGCCTGGCAAATTCTTCAATTTTTAAATGTGGAATTCCATTGTGAGTTTTTTTTGGTTTTGGTTTTGTTTAAGATTTATTTATTAATTTATTTATTAATTTATTTATTATGTCTGCAGTGTTCTGCCTACATGTGTCTCTACAGGCCAGAAGAGGGCACTAGATCTTATTACAGGTAGTTGTGAGCTACCATGTGGTTGGTGGGAATTGAACTCAGGACCTCTGGAAGTACAGGCAATGCTCAACCTCTGAGCCACTTCTCCAGCCCCCTTCCACTATGTTTTAAGAGATTTCTTTTATAAGAGATGGAGGCATAGACACTTTGACACACCCTTGCTCTGTATCAGATTCTGTGTATTCACCTAATGAATGTGCTCTATTATGAGAAAGCCTTCAGGATTGGAATTTTTAGTCACTTTCAGTCTTCACTAAATCTCTATGTACCAATGAACTAGCATAAGTTGAAATGTGGCCAACCCCCAGAAAAATCTGCAGTACACACAATCTGCCATAGCAATCCGTTCAGATGGGAATCACATGAATGAGAATAGCTATTTTTTTATATTTATTTATTTATTATGTATGCAATATTCTGTCTGTGTCTGCAGACCAGAAGAGGGCAGCAGACCTTGTTACAGATGGTTGTGAGCCACCATGTGGTTGCCGGGAATTGAACTCATGACCTTTGGAAGAGCAGGCAGTACTCTTAACCACTGAGCCATCTCTCCAGCCCCAGCTATTTTTTTTTTAAAGAGTAACTTTGGAATGGGCAACTGTTGGGACAAACCTCCGGCACAGGAAGGGAGGCATGTACAGCACTACGCTTTGTTTCCCACTACAGTGGAGCATTTAACAAGAACCTGAACTTCCAGGGCCAGCAGCCTCTTACCCTTCAGCTTTCCAATGAGCTCCTTCCCAGTAGGACAAGAACATGCTTCTGCCTTACAAAAGAAACCACAAGCGGTTTCCTAAATTCTCAATCCAACATTTACAAGAACTTTGAGTAAACTATCTTGCCATAAAAAGGACGAAGCTGCTGAAGTTTTGAAGGAACATCCAAATACGAGAGAGGAGCACCTATGGCTGTGCAGTATCTGGGGAGCACCAATTGAAGTCAGCCCTAGAGCAGCTTAGCACCCGAGGTTGTCCCATGGAGGGAAGGACAGTCAGGACAATGTACACTGTACTGCAGCATTAGAGCTAAAACAAGCAGGCGATGGCAGGATGTTCATGAATTATTCTTGTCATTACATTTTAATTGTAGAAACTACCTTTAAAAATGAGTCACTGTTGTGTGTGGAGGTAGGTGGGTGCACAGATGCCATGGCACATGTGTGGTGGAGTCAGAGAACAACGTTTGGAAGTTGGTTCTCTTTCTACCATGTGGGTCCTGGACACTAAACTCATACCATACTTGGCAGCCAGTCAGCTAGAGCCTTTTACCCACTAAGCCATCTCAATGGCCCCACACCAGTTTATTTTAATGTGTGTGTGTGCACACGCATGCACGCGCACACATGTGTGTAATGATCAGAAGAGAATTCATACAAAAGAAATCCATTCTTTCCTTCCATCATGTTGGTCCCTAGGATCAAATTCTGGTCATCTAGCTTGGAGACAGGCACCTTTACCTACTGGGCTATCTCCCTGGACCAAAATTAGCTTATTCGTTAAAATAATATACTCTGGTAATATAGGTTATGATACAAAAACAATGGCTATACAAGTCACCTTCATTTTCAGTATCTTATGCTTATTAAAAGCCTTTGAACAGCACAGAACCTCTGAAAACATAATGAATAAAAACCACTCCTAAGCCATGACTCATTGCTCCTCTCCTCTGGCCACTTCCTGCTGGAGACAGTACCACTCCGGACCAGTGAGATAGCTCCACGAGTAAGGGTGCTTACCACCAATCCTCACAACCTAAACTCATATCAGATCCCTTAGCGTTAGGAGAACCGACAATCCAAAATTGTCACCTGACCTCCATATGCATGCTACAACGTGAGTGCACATTTGCTTTCTCTCTCATACAGAAATAAATAAAAATAAAATGTAAAAAAAAAAACATTTAAAAGTATCACTCTTAGTAAGTATTCTGAAACAGTTGCTGAGAATCCCTGGCAGAGTGAATGTAAGGCACTGGTATGACTTTACATGCCAGCATAGCTGCATCTAAAGCCTCAAACAGAGAGAGAAGCAAAGGGAAAGACGTTAATTATTCAAATGAAGAAAACAGTCATGTGAAACGAACGTAACGTTTGGTCAACAACAGAACAGACCACACATATGATGGTGTCCCCTAAGATGCTGCTGCTTGTCCTAGCCACCTTAGTTTCTGTAATCACACTCTATATGTTGCTCAGTGACAAAACCACCTACTGGTAACAGCTCTCAGACTGCACTCCCATAATTAATCAGCACTTGTCTGTAAGTTTACCAAAAGTGCTATCACAGCACTGTGAAACTTTCTACATTATGGCCTTATGTAACAGCAATTTGTTTTGTTTTTGTTTTTTGGAAACAGGGTTTCTCTGTGTTTCCCTGGCTGTCCTAGAACTCACTCTGTCAATGAGGGTGGCCCCAAACTCAGAGATCCACCTGCCTCTGCCTCCCGTGTGCTGGGACTAAAGGCATGTGCTAACAGCAATTATTACTATTACCTTTTTTCTTCCTCTGCTGGGAGTCAAATCCATAATCCTAAGCATGCTAGGCCAGCATTCTTCCAATTAACTAAGTTACACTCCCCAGTCCTTGAATGCAGTTACTGTAAAGTCTCATAAAATGGTAAAAACCCATTACCATCAGTCAACAGAAAGTTGGCTTTTTGTTTTCATTTTTTTGGCTTTTCAAGACAGGGTTAGCTGTGAAACAGTCCTAGTTGTCCTGCAACTCACTCGTAGACCAGGTTGGCCTTGAACTCACAGAGAACTGCCTGCCTCTGCCTCCCGACTGCTGGGATTAAAGGGGTGCACCACTACCACCTGACTGACAGTAAGTATTTTGAAGTCACCTGTGCAAACAGTAAGCACAGTGTAGATAACAAGCAAAAGTGGGTACACACACACCAGCCTCATGACGGGCCAAATACTTTACTGGTGGTGTATCTTAAAATGAAAAGGTTCAAAGCTGATCAAGGAAAAGGGAAGCACAATGGTGATTCACATCTAAAAAAGAATCTTTTGAATGTGGCAACGTGGATGTCACATGAAAATGGAATGGGAACTGTGACTATTTCTAGTATTAGAGACTGCTGGTAAGCAGCAAGAGAGGCTGGTGTGCACTATCCACTAGCCTATTACCAAAGAAGACCTAGATCCCATCCCATTGCCAGCACCATCGGGGTAAGAAACAGGAAACAAGAGAACACCTTTAATCCCAGCACTCAGGAGGCAGCCCAGCAGCAGGACAATCTCTGTGTCTCTAAGGCCAGCCTGGTCTACATAGTGAGACTCTGTCTTATAAATAAATAAGCCTATAAAATAATTTACAACTTTTAAAAAGAAACAAGAAGGGGGGGTGGCGGGAGGAGACAATAGCTAGGTCCTTGTGGCAGGCAGTAGAGATTGTTGCCTAATATTCTTTCTGGTGCCAGAGTGAAGATGACTTCCTAGTCCTTCTTGCAATTATGCATGGCCATCGGACCAAGTTCCATTCAACAGACATGAACAAAAGTTCTGACTATGATTTCCAGAAACTGGGTGTTACACTTCTGAACTACATTCTTCCTTTCTGGCCAAAACACTGATGAGGCTGGAGGGAGAGCAGCCATGTTAAGCTATAGAGAAATAGTAACTTGAGAACAAGAGGCAAGAATGAACTGGTTTCCTGACTGACACGCTGGAGCATCAGAACCCTGTGTTATCTCTTCCCTTCTTTTACATAAGAGAAAAACAAACTTAGGTTTAAAGTCACATTACCTTACTTTTTCAGTCAAAATTTGTCTAAGGTAATCTTTTATTTTAGTATTTTTTAATTGCATATATGTATAATAAATGAATAACATGTTTTTTAAAAATTGGCAAATATTAGAACTAAAGGGGGTAGACAGGAATCAAAAGCCAAATTTCCCATTAGCCCCCAAACTCCAGGTCCTAGTAACAAAAAGTCCAAGCTAAGGATAATCTTAGCTTATTTAATGGCTACAAGTCCTAGCCTCCCTAAAACTAGCTGTAGTCGTAAGACGACACTATGGCCAATAAGCTCTAAGGACTGAGTGAGGAGAGGCTGAGCAGCCCTTTCAGTTTAGAGGATGGAAATGGACACCTATAATAACCAAGAACTCATCCATGAGCATGTCCAACTCTGTCCCTCAGAGACCTACGGGGTACTATCACTTTGCTGTTACATGAGGGGGGTCTCAGAGAGAGAGGGGACAAAGGAGAGAGGACATTTGAAGAAACAATACCTGAAAACCTGTCTATTTTGATGAAAAATATTAACCCATACATTTAAGAAGTTCAAAGAACTCCAAGTATGTATAAGAGAGTCGCACCTAGTCACTCCACCATCAAATGACAGAAAGAAGAACTAGAGAGCAACAAGAAGAAATAAAGTCATGATGTGCAAGGCTCCTCCACACAGAGAAGAGCCGGCTGTGCAGTGGACAAGACACCACCGTCAACAATTCTATCCAAACCACCTTTCAGCACAGATCTGACTGACGAGACATGCTATAAGTCCTACGGACTAAAAGAACTGGAGAGCGATTCACATGCACACACAAGAACAGCAATGAAAGCACTGAGAAATTAGTCACAGGAGTGAACACAGAAAGCAGCGTAAGTTAATTTGTTTTTCTTCCGTCGTATTTAAAATAACCAGCACAAAACCTACGCTAACAAGCACACAATGTGTAAAGTGTTGTTTTCAACCCTCTCAACACAAGGAGGAGACACAGAGCTATATGGAAGGGAAGCTGGATGCTACTGAAACTGAACTGGTATTATAGCGCCAGGCATGGTGGCACAGGCCTGGAGGCTGAGGCAGATGGGTTCTGATTTGAAAACCAGTCTTACAATGGGATATATAGCTAGTTACAAGTCAGCTTGAACAGTGCAGAAAAATACTGTCTCAAAAAGATAATCCTAACCTGGGTATTATACTATCAGAATCCTACGTCCATGATTTCAACAACAGATACTGACATACACCCCAGAAATACAAGCAAAGCCAGGGGAAACTGCCTAGGAAAAGGAACCATTTAAAAGTACCACAAATGCTCGGGGGGGGGGGGGGGGGGGGGGGGGGGGGGCTGGAGAGATGGCTCAGTAGTTAAGAGATGTTCTCTTCCAGAGGACTCACAACGGTCTGTAACCCCAACTCCAGGAGATCTGACACCCTCACACTGACATATATACAGGCAAAATACCAATGAACATAAAAATAATTATTTTTTTAAAAAATGCTCTTCAGGAAAGACTGCAAATGAGAGGAGTTCCTCAAGGAAGACTAACATTTAGCAGTACGCGTGAGTCAAGACTCCCTCTCCTCAGCTCACACCCCACCTCTACTGGAAAGAGCTCAGCTGAGTCCTAGTTCAATCAAACACCAGAGAGAGTGCTCACTAGTGCTTCTCATTTTCTACACTTCAAGGTGAAGAAGTTAGAGTCCTAGTAAGTGGGATCAGGAGCCTAGGTACACCTTAGCACAGAGGCCCCATCCAAGCACCAAGAGTAGCAAAAGGCTGGGCCCCAGTTACAGTCTCCCAGCTCCATCACCGGGCAACATTTCCACAATCTAAGGCAGATTAAGAAGACCAAAAGCCAACCTCCCTGGCCAATGTCCTGAGGGGGACAGACTCAGAGATCTGTCCAAGAGCAGAGGCTGTCCGCAAGGAAGCTCCCAAGTTCTTCACAAAGGAACTGTTTTTGTTTAAACAGATCAGGGACTCAAGCCTGAAGGCATCTCGGCAAACTGCTCCTCTTACTTAGAAACAACAATCTAGACCACAGGGTGGCCAGCTCAGCAGCCAGAAGCAGGAGAGGTAGCTAGAAGTGCTCCCCTAGATTCAGAACAAACCTCAAGACCCCAGTTCCAACTGGAACGATCACACTGACAAATAATTTACACCAAAACCAGTCAGGGGGGAGAGAAAGTACCAAGCAGGTACTGGGCAGGTGGACTCTTCTGGTCAATTTAAGATGCCAGGGAAAAAGATCCATACGAAGCACTTTGTGTTATATACAAACAGGAGTTTAATGCATCAAAGGCCTAAATGTAAAACCACATATAAAAATGCTACCAACCAAACAGTGACCTTCATGACCTTCAATTAGGCAAGTTTCCTCAATATGACACTTTATAAAGATTTAAAAAAAGAAAGTGGGGCCAGAAGAAGACTCAGAAGGTAAAGGCCCATGCTATAAAGCCTGAGGACTGGAGTTCAATCCCTGGCATCCATATGGCAAAAGGAGAGAACAGAAGTCACCCTCTGACTCCCACATAACACACACACACACACACACACACACACACCCTGACTCCCACATAACACGCACTCTCTCTCTCCAAGAAATAAACTGGACTACATCAAACTTCAAAAGCTGACATTCTTTAAAGCTAACCCGTTGTTGACAATATCAAGGGACAACAACAAGTGTAGTGACAAGGCCTATAATCTCAGCATCTGGGAGGCTGATCTGCCCCACAAGTTCATTGTGTAAAGAGTTTGAGGCCAGTCATAGCTCCACAGAGGTGGAAAATATCCACAGAGAGAAAAATTTACAAATAATCACCTTGTAAATATTTAAGATCATATATAAGGAAATCTTAACATTTGAGAATTTTTTTTTTTTTGATTTTTCGAGACAGGGTTTCTCCGTAGCTTTTGATTCTTGTTCCTGGAACTAGCTCTTGTAGACAGGCTGGCCTCGAACTCACAGAGATCTACCTGCCTCTGCCTCCCGAGTGCTGGGATTAAAGGCGTGCGCCACCACCGCCCGACCATTTAAGAATTTTTTAAAAACAAGTTTATAATAAGTATATGATTTGAAGACAGATTTTAAAGAAAGCATACAAATGAACAATAATCACATCAAAAGATCATCTAATTAGTCAGTAGGGAATATGTAACAAAACCACAATGGCATACTACTTCACACCCACTACAACTGCCAAAGTCAGATATATAGGTAAAGGATATAAAGAAATTAAGGTTTATATACTGTAATCTCTGTGGTAGTTTGAATGTAATTGGCCCCTATGAGTCCATAGGGAATGGCACTATTAGGAGCATGACTTTGTTGGAGTAGATATGGCCCTGTTGGAGGAAGTGTGTGACATGGGGGTGGACTTTGAGGTCTCCTATGCTCAGTGTCAGAGTTGACTTCCTGAGGATCAAGGTGTAGGACTCTCAGCTCCTTCCCAGCACTATGTCTGCCTGTATGCCGCCCAGTCCCACCATGATGATAATGGACTAATCCCCAATTTTAAAACTTTTTATAAGAGTTGCCATGGTTATAGTGTCTCTTCACAGCAACAGAAAGCCTAAAACAATCCCAATCATGGGAAAGTTCAAAACAAGGAAACACAGAAATGAAAATAGAAAGTGGCATTTTATTTAGGGGAAGGGATGTAGCTGGGGATTGACGGTGGAAGGGAAATAGCACAGTTCATTATGAAACGATTAAAACGTTCTAAAACCAACTGTAGTGGTTATACATGTCTATAAACTAGTAAGCATTAAATTGTATATTTTAAGTGTGTGGAACTGCACAGTTTATAAATTTTGTCTCTGTATAGCAACTTTAAAAAAAAAAAAAACGAAGCCAGGTGGTGGTGGCACACACCTGTAATCCATGCACTCCGGAGGGAGGCAGGCAAATCTCTGTGAGTTCAAGGCCAGCCTGGTCTACACAGAGAAACTCTGACTCTGGAGAGAGAGAGAGAGACAGAGAGAAAGACAGACAGACAGACAGACAGACAGACAGACAGACAGATTAAATTGGGGTTAGGGGCTGGAAAGATGGCTCAGTAGTTAAGAGGTTGTTGCTCTCAGAGGAAAGAGAAGCAGAGCAGTTCATACGCTATGAGAGAAGAACTGGAGACAAGACAGTAGTAAGGAATTGGCTGATGAGTGGCCTATTTCACCGCTACCTGAGGTCATGTAATGTCCAGGCCTGTGCTGTTGCTAAGGGACATGTTTGAGTCTGTGGCTCTATATCAGCTGGGATCTGTGTTGATGTCCATGTGGCCTAAGTTACCAACAAAGGCCAGGAGGACGCCTGTGGTCTGGACTACCACCTGAAGCCATGTTGATAACCAAAAGGTAGTGCTGAGCAGGCCCCATTCCTCTATAGTCTGGTGGGCTAGTCACAGAAGGGCTGGCCCCAATTCTCAATGGCCCTGGGAGAACTGGCCCCAAAGGCATAGGCCAGGAGAGCTGGCTCGGGTGGCATAGGAGCAGAAGAGCTGGTTCTGGTGGTGTAGGAGCAGGAGAGCTGGCCCTGCCCCTCACCTGGGGGGGATGGGGGGGGGGGGGGGAGTCCAGGTGGAGGCCTGAGCTAACCAGCTCACTTATCCAGGCCCACATCCAGGGCTTTTACTTGACCCACCCCAATATCTACCCCATCTACGACCTGCTGCAGTGGCTGAAGGGGCCAGTCTTACAGAACCAAGCCAAAGGACCTCCATGACTTGGGGCAACAGCAGGATATTAGAGAGGAGTCTTGGTGAGGGTCCAGTATTGATGATGTAGCAAAAGCCAGAGGCCTCAAACCAGACCAGTGACTCACTGCAATGATCATCTGCAGGTAAAGCTGTTTGGACAAAAGGACACACTGCGAGACTCACTTCAGCTCCTAATGGCACTGTGATGAATGACTATGTGATGGAAAGGGGGGCAAGAGGGAGGAATAAAGTGAGTTTTGTTTTATTTTCCTTTTGGGGGAAGCTACAAAGGTGGAAGGCAGACATGGAAGGACTGGAAAATGAGTGGGATTGGGGTACATGATGTAAAATTCCCAAAGAAGCAATAAAATATTATGTTAAAAAAATAAAAATAAATAAATAAATAATGTTGGGCTATTTGTTTAAGACAGGCTTTCGCTATGAATCCCTGGCTGGCCTGGAACTCGAACTCACAGAGATCTCACTGCCTCTGCTTCCCAAGCACTGAGACCAAAGGCCTATGCCACATGCCCAGCCCTTAAAATGGGGGGGGAGAGGGAGGGGGAGAGGGAGGGAGGGAGGGAGGGAGGGAGGGAGGGAGGGAGAGAGGGAGAGAGAGAGAGAGAGAAGCATTTGTATTTGCTACAGCATAGAGGAACCTTGTAAGTAATGATGTCAAATAAAAGAATCAAGACACAAAGTGCACACACTGTGTCAGTGGGCTTATATGGAATGTCTGGGATTCGTAAATCCAGACAGGAAGGAGATCATGCAGAGTCATGCCAGAGTCATGCAGACGGGTATGGAGGCTATTCTTGAGGTAATGAGAACAATCTATACTTGACGGTAATGATTACTGACTGACCTTGTGACTACACAAGAGCCAAAGAAGTATACACATTAGGAAGGCAAGTTTTGTACTATGTGACTTTCATCATTGAAAAAAAAAAAAGATGTACACTTTGGGTTCTGACTTATTTGTTTTTTGATCTGGTTCGGTTTAGTCTGGTTTTCTTTTTTAAGACAGGATTTCCTTTTGTAGCCCTGGCTGTCCTGGAACTCACTCTGTAGACCAGGCTGGCCTCAAGCTCACAGAGATCCGCCTGCCTCTGCCTCCCAGGTGCTGGGATTAACAGCGCAGGCCACCACTGCTCAGCTTACTTACTTATCTTAACTGCAGCACCAAGGGGCATTTTTTTTTCCTCTCAGTACATAGTGGCAAAAATTACAATAACTGGAGTCTAGTATGGTGCCCTCCATGAATCTATTCTACGGTGCTAGAATCTTACCCATTACAGCTTTGGCATCTTCAATAAAATAGTACCTAATTGTTATTTAGTATAAAAAATAAGTTTGAACTTATGGCTTTTTGAAAGTGAATTACAGACTTTTCAGATACATCTCTGGGAACCCCTAGATTAAACTCTAAACTCCTGAGACAAGGAATACGTCATATTTATACATAGAGCGACACAGTGTGTCAGGAAAGAGTACAGGCTGTTTGTCAGGCAGAATTAGCTTCAAATTCCAGAGCTGCTGTTAAGATTAAAAACTTAACTTCAATGTCTATTTCCTGTGCTATAAAATGAGGTAATATCTGGCTAAGCACGGTTACTACTTGGATTAAACAAGATGATTAGGTAAAAATAAATTAGGCTATCTGAAATTCAATATGTGTTCAGTAAATGCCAACTCACTTCCCCACTGTGCTGCTGACCACGTAGTGCAGTGTCTTACACACAGAAAACGCTCAAGTGCTCAGTAAGTATTGGTGGAACTTAACTTCTCCATATGGAGCTATAGATGACATTTAAATGCAAGACATGCATACTGCTTATTGGACTTTCAGCTAGCTTATATGAATGAGGCACTCAATTCTGAATGTCCAGGTACTTTAAGATAAATATACTCATATGGTAGTTCTCTAGTGGTGGTTGTGGATTTTGTCATTATTGTTTTATGTCTGTTTATTTTCCAGTACTGGAGATCACACTCAAGGTCCTTTGAATGCTAGCCACCCATTCTATGAGCTACATCCCCACACCTTACCAGGTAGTTGTTTTTTTTTGTTTGTTTTTGTTTTTTGTTTTGTTTTGTTTTGTTTTTTCAAGACAGGGTTTCTCTGTAGCTTTGGAGCCTGTCCTGGAACTTGCTCTGTACATCTGGCACACCTCGAACTCAGAATCTGCCTGCCTCTGCCTCCCAAGTGCTGGGATTAAAGGCCTGTGCCACCACTGCCCAGTAATCTTCTATGATAGGCTCCTGGTTACTTGAAGGCAAATACAGTGATGGGACAGCCCTCAAGCACTTCAGAAACAAAAGCTACAGTTTAGTAAGAAACACATGTGTGATAATGAAACCATAACTTTCTAATGCGGTTCAGGGGCCAGCTCACAAACAAAGCAGCCAGAACTTTGGAACCTTTATCTTTCTTTCTTGGTGCTGTACTTCCTTGTAAAAACTGCCTGAAATGAAAGACGAAGATTCTAACCCTCAAACAACAACCCACAGTACAACTCTGATTAATTAAACACACAACACAAGGTACAAAAGATAGAGAAAAAGAATATTGCAAGGAGTTGGCCTTCCAATTCAAGGGAAGCATTACAAGACAGCCCAAAAGATTCTCTAGGTAGAGCATGATACTGGAGCAGTAGGCAAGAAGTTAGTCATGAGGTAACCACGGAGAGCTGTACTGAATCTTCTCAGTGTTTCCTGTTAGTCATATAGGTAGAGACCAAGGAGTCAAGGGCTCTGCAGTTTTATCTTGGTTGGTTCTATCTCCTGACCATAAGAATGATACTTTGTTGTTGAACATCTTTGAGGACACAGTTAAGGTTCCAGCCATGGTATCAGAAACACAGGCATGAGCAGAGACTTTCCCCATTGCTACACCTGCACACTAATGAAGGGTCTGCATTCTCTAAAGACCTCCCAGCTCCACTAGAATATCATCTGCATTGTGGTTCTGATACCTTGAGGGCTTTTCAAGATGATCATGGGAAGAAATGGCAGTGGTGGTGCATACCTTTAATCCCAGTACTGGGGAGGCAGAAATAGGTGGATTTCCTCTGTGAGTTCGAGGCCAAGCCTGGTCTAGAGACTGAGTTCCAGGACAGACTCCAAAGCTACACAGAGAAACCCCCTCTTAGAAAAAAAAAATTGTAGGGGAATTTTTTGTCCCATCAGCCAGCTCCCAAATAATCATACAGAGACTTATTATCAATTATAAATGCTTGGCTAATAGCTTAGACTTGTTACTAATTAGCTCTTACAACTTAAGTTAACCCATGTCTTTTTAAAAAATAATTTATTTCACTGTATTTTATATGCATTGTTAGGAAGATGTCAGATCTGGAGCTACAGACAGTTGTGAACTGCCATGTGGGTGCTGGAAATTGAACCTGGGTCCTCTGGAAGAACAGCCAGTGCTCTTAACCACAGAGTCATCCCTCCAATTCTAACCCATATATCTTATCTACATTATCATGTGGCTCAGTACCTTTCCTCAACATGGCATGTTCATCTTGCGTCTTCCCTGAGATGTCTGGTGACCAGCTCTTCACACTAACCCTCCCACGCTGTCAGCAAGTCCTGCCTAAACTCTTCCTATCTAGCTACTGGCCATTTAGCTCTTTATTAAAACAACGAGAACAACATATCTTCACAATATACAAAAAGATTATTCCACGACAGTAAATAAATTAATTGGTAATTGAGAGTGTGGTATATTTGCGTATGTGCACATGTGTTCAAGTGGACTGGTCTGTGCAAACAGGCGTCTATGGAGACCAGCGCCCGATATAGGGCATTTTTCTTCTCTCACTTCACCGTATAACTTTGTTGAGATAGTCTTTCACTGAACATGAGGCTTACCACTTCAGCTCCACTGGCTGGCCAGCAAGCTCCGGGGATCTGCTTGTTTCCACCCTGCAGTGCTAGAGTTACGGGCACATACTATTATGCCCAGCTTTTACATGGATTCTGAAAATCCAAACTCAGACCCTCATGCTTGCACAGCAGGCACCTTGCCTACTGAGCCATTTCCGCAACCCATAAATCAGTATTTTTAAAAACTGCATTTTAGAAGTTTAACCACAGGGCTAGAGAGATAGTTATCTACATGTACCAAGAAGCTAGCTAAGTTTCTATGATACTATTATAATTTTAAGGGGATAAGTCTATATTTTAGACTATTATTCTTTATCCTTAACAACCAAATGCCAGCTATAATCTCCAACCCACAGTCAGTTAATTTAAAGTACCCTTAATACTTTCCCAAATACCCTCTGAAGCCATGAGAACCACTGAGAGCCTATAAGAATCGCAGCCTGTGCCAGGCGTGGTGGCACATGCTTTTAACCCAAGTCCAGGCACTCAGGAGACAGCGGCAGAGATGGAGGCAGATGAGTTCAAGGCCAGCATGATCAATAAAATGAGGAACAGAACAGTCAGGAATACGCAGAGAAACCCTGTCTCCGGAAACCAAACAAACAAACAAATGAAATTGCAGCCTGAATCAGGGCAGAGATGAAAGGCAGTAATTGGTGCCTTGATGCTAAAGAATGCAGTAAGATAATGCAGTCTGGAGGAGAAAGACTCCTACCATCTCTTACATAGCAGGAGAATCCCTAGGCATTATTTCCAAAATGGTATGTATTAGGTCTCAAACCCAAGAAAAACGGCTATCTGAGCCTCTTCAGCATTGCCAGTACCTGTTATGGAGCCATCCTAGCTGGCATATTCCCCCACCAAACTCTCCAGACCATGGCTGGGTTGGGCTCCCCTCAGCTGCTCCTCCCTATATAACCCAGCCACTTTGGCTTATGCAGCTCTCCCTCCTCCCTCCCATCCCCCTTCTCTTTAAGCAGCCTGATTCAGTATGATGCCTCTGGCTATGCTCTCCCTAGTAGCAACAGTAAACCTCCTCTTCAATCCATACCTAGGAGCAGTCAGAGTCTCCTTTCATTCTCCATGCAGGAGACACGGACACAGAAGAAATGGTCAGAATACGGACTCACAGCATTGTGAGAAATCTACTTTCATTAAAGTCTCACCAAGAAAGGACAAATAGAGATCATAGGAAGAAATTTCAAAGATGATTTCCTTGAACAAAGTCTCCAAGTGACGTTTCTACACATGGATACATGGATAATGGGGCACAGATTTAAGGGGAACTCACTAAGTATTGTGTGGTAAGCTGTATTCATTTAAGAACAGGTAATACCTGTTTGATCCTTGCAGTAAGCATATTAGGTACTGTTATTCTCCAATTAGGCAGAGAAAAATACTGAGGCTTTAAGAGATTAATAACTCCTACACTAGAGCTTAAGTTCAGAGAATTCCAGGCTCCTACTAAGAGTTGTACTGTTCCAGAGCATACATAAGACAGGAAGATTTTAAAGTTAAAAAAAAAAAAGTTTGGCAGAAAAGTGTGAAAAATATTAATATTCTAGTAGAGAGAAAGTATGAAAAGATTATCCTCAAAATTCCATGACCCATGAACTAGGTGTGCATCTCAACACTGCTGTAACTATTCTTAAATTTAAAAAAAAATATTTTTTGGTTTTTTTGACTATTCCTGTGTAGTCCTCACTGTCCTGGAACTCACTCTGTAGTCCAGGCTGGCCTCGAACCCAGAGAGATCTAACTGCCTCTGCTTCCCAAGTGCTGGGAATAAATAAAGGTGTGAGCCACCACTGTCTGGCAAAATTTTTTAACTATAATTTTACACACTGCCTTTCATATAACAATCAATATTAAACACCATTATCCAGTTTAATCTGTTGTTCTAAAAAGGGAGATTTCTACTCTAACAACCATATGGAACTTGTGCACAAAAGATATCAAAAAGTTATCACACAGCATCAATTTATAGTGCTGTTTATAAATTTTGCTATATTATATATAGTGCTGATTATATATTGTCAGGGAGGTACTCTTAAAATGAGTAAAAATGCTAGGTATGAACTTACTAAATTATGAGACTGACATCACTATTAAAGAGACAAAACAACATCAGGAGCCCTTAAAAACCTCAAGTGGGGCTGGAGCTATAGCTCATGTGGTAGAGCACCTGCCCAGCACCTAAAGTCCTAGGTTCCATCCCCAGCACTGCATAAACCAGAACTAATGGCAATCCCAGCACGATCACAAGATCAAGCTCATCCCAGCTACTCAGTGAGTTAGAAGCTCAGCAGGGTTACATAAGATCCTGTCTCAGAAAATAAGAAAAATAATAATCGTAGCAACAACAATAAGTAAACAGGGGCTTGAGAGATGATTCAGTAGTTAAGAGCACCACCAGCTGCTCTTCTAGAGGACTTGAGTTCAATTTCCAGCACCACACGGTAGCTCACAAGCCCCTGAAACTCCAGTTCCATGGTATCTATCTGACTGATGCCTTTTCTGGCATCAGTGGGCATCTGAACTTATCTGTACATAGCCATGCGCGCGCGCGCACACACACACACACTCAACTTTAAAGAGCAATAAAAGTGCAAAAAAAAAGTGTTTATAAGAGCAAATTGCAATCCCAGCACCTGGGAGGTGAAAAGGTGGGTCAGGAATTCACAGTCTTCCTCACCACAGAGAAACTATCGCCAGCCTGAGCAACATGGAACCCTATCTCAAAAACAAAGTGTTCAAAAGCAAAAATTACCTAAAATTACTGAAATGCAAAAATTACTAAAAATTACTGAAATGCACACTTCAATCAAGCAAATGACATAGTAAAAACTCAATAAAGTTGTTAAGAGATATTTGCTAGTCAAAACAAAAAGAAAAAAATGACTGATCACTTCTCTGACTATGCCTTAAGAGGAACTGTCTGATAGGAAAGTAGCTAAGGAAACGTATAGAATTTTATTCAATAGGCAGGGAACTAACAACAAAATCTTTCATAAACTAAAAATATTAAACATGCCCATTTCAACCCTTGAAAGGACAAGCGGTGTCTCTAGATAATTCCCTATAGCTCTCGTTCAATCTACAATGGAAGCTTACCATTTTAAGGGCAGGAAAGCAACAAATCGGAAATCTTAACTGGAACAGCAAGAGGAATGAACGCTGCAGTTAATGTCATACAACGAAGAAGCGAGCTTAGCTATGCTGATCCCACAGGAGCCTGTGGCTGAGGGACACAAACACAGTTCCTCAAAGGAAGGGTTTCCAGAGGGAATTAAGGGTAGAAAAATCAATTATAATTACTCTAAGAGAAGTTTGGTCATTTCTTTGCGAGCATAAGGACAACAGTTAATTCCCTCAGTTCATCTCAACAGCCAAATGGGGAAGTTTTGTTTTGGTATTTTTGGAGTAGATAAATTTGCACTGGTTCAGGGACTTTTGCCAAAATTTCCCAAAACAGAGGTCCTATACTCTATTAACTCTATTTGCAGTTAATATGAAGCAAAACCACATCTATAAACAACCCTGATACAGCCAGGTAGTGTGGTGCATGCCTTTGATCTCAGGACTCAGGAGACAGGAGGATCTCTGAGTTCAAAGTCAGCCTGGTCTACAGAGCGAGTTCCAGGATAGCCAGGGCTACATAGAGAAACCCTGTCTTGAAAAACAATTTTAAAAAGAAAAAAAGAAGAAAGAAAAAGACCCAATTCCGATTCACACTCCACTTTGAGGTCTGAAAATGTTAACCTACTTTGACCTCCTCTGCATCAACTTCAGCAAACCCTGGGTCAAGAGTCTCAACTTCCCAAAACATCACTGTCTCTAATTTCAAACCTCCTAGTCTCCCCCTGGCCTTGGGCTAAAGCAGTTGCAAGTGTAGAAGATTAAAAACAGAAGAAAAAAAATCTATCTCATGGAGAAATTTTCTTTTCTCTTCCATAAAACAATATGCTAGTAGATGTACATAAAACATAAACATACACTTGCTTCACCTGCATGGCTACATTTAAGTTCAACGCTGATTTTCACAGCAACATCATCCACCTACATCTAAAAAACTAGACTGTCAATTAAAATGACAAAATTCAAAACAGAGAGCATGTGAAAGTTGGCAGGGCTGTGCCTAACACTCAGCATGCCTCAATTAATCACATTCTTTATTAATTCTCACAATATTTCCATAAACTAGTTAACAGTTATTATCACCCAGATATAAAAACCAAACAATAGAAAGAATGTAATTTTCCAAGTGACCAGTCAAATTCCAACTAGCAGGTACCAAACAACGATGAAGTTAAATTTTAATCTCCCTTCTCCTCCCTTCCTAGGCAGTAGTTTTAACCATGATCCACCTGCTACAGGAAGCACCTCAACTACTTTTTCTTGTTTCAATGTACTAAAGGTCCCTTTCAGTGTAACTGAGAAAGAAAGTCAGTCTCAGTGATAGGGTACTTGCCTAGCATATGGTAGGTCTTGGGTTCAGCACCAACACTGAGTGGGAAAAATAAAGCAAAAAATAATTTAAGCCTATGCCGAGGAGCTAGCAAGATGTGCTCAGCAGGTAAAGGTGCCGGCTGCAATGTCTGACGACCTGAGTTCAAGCCCAAAGATCTTCATGTTGGAAAGAGAAAAACAACTCCCACAAATTGTCCTATGTTCTTCACACACACACACACACACACACACACACACACACACAGTGTGCATGCATATGGGTACCCCCTACACATGTACTACAATATAAAAAGGCAACGATATTAGGAGCTGGCATGATGGCTAAGCAAGTAAAAGCACTCGTCACACAAGTCTGATGTTTGGATCCCCAGAATCTATGTTTAAAAAAATTCAGAAGTGGTGGTGCAACATCTGTAATTTCCAGACTCCAGTGAGATGGAAATCAACACAGGAGAGCCCATTCCTCCACCACACCACCTCTCAAGAGCCAGCTACTTTGAAGTACACAACACAGCAGCAAACAATGAGAGACTGACTCAGAAGGCAGAAGATGAGGGCTGACACCCAGGATTGCACTCTGACCAGCCAAGTACACAGTCGCAACATGCTTGTCTCCTCCCCTCGCTCATTTTACATACATGCAACACACACACACACCATACACACAATCAAAAATAATCTTTTAAAAACCTACGCTACACCAGAGCTTGGGAGATGGAGGCAAGTGGATCTCTGTGAGTTCGAGACTATGTAGAGAGTTCAGGCCAGCCAGAGCTGCGTAGTAAGTTCCTGTCACAAACAATAAAAACAAAAGTCTATGCTATTCCAAGTGCACAAGCACGAAGACATTGACCACAGAACTGCATGTGCAGCTCCCTGGTTCCTCTGGGGGACTCTGAAGAGTACTGCTGCTTTGAACACCAAGATCTCTGAGTTATACAGTCCCTCCCTGCACTGATTGGAAATGGGGGTCTCACCAAACTTAACATGACAGAAAACCAGAAAACACGAATGGCAATGGCAATGGTAAATGTTCATGCAGGAAAAGATTTGGGGACCCCCATGAAGCTGCTGTCTGGAACTTTTTTGTGGGCATCTGATATAAGACAGGGCACATGAGCCAAAGTCATATGTAGTATACTTCTGCTCAAATCTCAGTGATTAAGACAGGAACATAAGCATGCTGTGTCAAATCAAACTCTAGTGTTACAGACGAATGGACAGAGCCTGTCACCCATAACAAAGTTTACAGCTGTCTGCGAAGTCTGGCGGCTACCAAGCCCCCATTCAGTCTAATCTACCATTTTCATTTTAAACTCCTACCTCAGATTGTTTTACATCAGGAATCAATAAAAGAACTTCTGCCTTCGATCTGTTCATGACCACTAAACTTTTATATCATTTATACTTTTTTGGAGACAGGGTCTCTCTATGTAGCCCTCCTAGAACCCACTATGTAAACCAGGCTGGCCTCAAATCCCAAGTGCCGGGATTAAAGGAATGTGCCACGACATCAAACTATTCGACACATTTTACCGAGACACCAGATGCAGCACACAACACTGCACACACCATGACTGTCACTGTGCCTCCATAAAAGTGTGCTTTCCTAACCAATCTCAAATCTCACCTATTCCACCTGAATATAACTGAAAACACCAACACACACTGGACAGGGAGACAGGGAAGAGTAAATCGACCTGGAACTACCTTGCTCCCAATTCTCACAGAAATTCACTTCCATACCAACCACATCCTTCAATCCCTAACACAGACAGAAAAATAAAAATTCACACAGTATAAGCAGTGTTTCCAATGCACAAAGAACATTTAGATGGCTGCTTAAATCCTTCCTGTCCTCTACATACCACAGCAGCAGCTGAGCTGCCGATGGCAAAGACCATTCAGGTGGAGTTAAATGATGGATAACAGCAACCACGGC
This sequence comes from Alexandromys fortis, assembly GCF_014885135.2. Lineage (NCBI taxonomy): Eukaryota > Metazoa > Chordata > Mammalia > Rodentia > Cricetidae > Alexandromys > Alexandromys fortis. The sequence goes on along the minus strand of NW_026068167.1, from coordinate 518,709 downwards.
ACTTCCTGTGTGCTGGGTACTAGTCTACATGCTTCAATGTACTAATTTAAGCTTCATATGGCCCTGTGAAATAAGTAACTCCTTTACATCCAAATGACAATGGTTTTATAGTTCTGAAAATTACTCTTGCAAGGGAGTTAAACATTGCCTTTTAAGGGAATTGTGGGCATTCTCCCCATCACAGCTGGGACACTTAGGGGGCTGGTACTTAGACTCCATACTCATCTGTCCACTATGTATTTCTGGAGTTGCTACAGTATGAAGCACCACATCCAGAATGAAGAGAACACACTGCCTGTCCTCTAGGAGCCGAGCAAACCACCAGTCACATCAGACTAAGTGACAAGAAATGGTTCCAGACATGGAAGGCCCTGTCAGGGGGTAAAGCCATCTTGTAATATTATTCAATTACAAAAATCAAGGCCAGTTGTCCTGAAATTCAATATGTAGACCAGACTGGCCTCAAACTCATAAAGATCCTTCTGCTTCTGCCTCCAGGGGGCACCACCACACCCGACTTACAACCTTTTATATTTGTTTGTTTATGGTTTTTTTCGAGGCAAGATCTCTCTCTCTCTCTCTCTCTCTCTCTCTCTCTCTCTCTCTCTCTCTCTCTCTCTTTGTTGTTGTTTTTGTTTTTTGAGACAGAGTTTCTCTGTAGCTTTTCTGGAGCCTATACTGGAACTAGCTCTTGTAGACGAGGCTGGCATTAAACTCACAGAGATCCACACACAAGTGCTGGGATTAAAGGTGTGCACCACCACCGTCCGGTTTAGAGTTTCTCTATGTAGCTTTTGAGCCTATCCTGGAACTCGCTCTGTAGATCAGGCTCGAATTCGCAAAGATCCACCAGCCTCTGCCTCCCAAGTGCTGGGACTAAAGGCGTGCGCCACTACACCCAGCCTCTGACTTACAATTTTTATTATTACCTTAGATTCAACTGAAACAATTTTTCTAAAGCCCTCCAATTCCCTAGAGTTAATGTTTTTCTCCCCTGCCTGCTCTCACAGTTCTGCCCACTGCTCCATCAGAGCCATTCAAATTAATTGTACACAGGTTCCCTCATTTTGTCCAAACAAGAAAGCATCCTTAAAATACCTCTATTGCTCCAGACTTATCAGGGCCTGGCACATATTCAGGGTCTACTCCATGTTGACTAAAGGCCTTCAACTGGCCCAAATTCACAAAATGAATTACACTAGAATTCATTTTCATAGTACATTTAAACAATTCTGTTTGTCACAATATAATGCACATCTCTATTTTTATGATTATGACTGCTACATTATTAAGCCAACAGTAAGTCACAGAGGTTACAACAGATCACTAAAAAGCACTGAGTAGTTTTTCTGTTTTCTATTAATGGTTTGTTGAGGGTCTCATGTAGGGCAGGCTGACCTCAGTCTTGTTGGGATGATAGGCATGGACCACCAAATTAGGAAAACTGATCAGTTTGTGCATGACAACAAAACTAACCTTCATCCATGCCAACTGAACCAGCCATCTGATGATAAATTAAGTGATAGGTTACATATGGAGGCAGGGTCCTTTCCCAGTTTTGCATGTGGAGTATCTATGGTATGTACAGTGGCTTTTTCTCAGCAACAGTGGAGGTCACATTTAGAAATACAGTAACCAATCCAGTTTATTTTCAGAAACTTTCCAAATGCTTGAGTTTAAGAACCTAGAGAGTTGTAGCCTTTTGCCCTGCTGAACGCAGAGGGCAGCAGAGCACAAACCCCTCCTGACCCCGATTTTGGCACTGCTTAAAGCAAGGTGTGTGGGGCCAACAAGAGCCTCAGGAAAGTCAGCCACAGTGCAAAGGGCCTTTGAATGTCTGTGCTGCTCACTGCTTATTAATTTTATACATGCCAATATTCATTTAAAACACAGCTTGTGGCCTGGAACTTCACAAACGTTCTAATGTATCCACATATTAGTCAAGCCTGCCAGGTCTCAACACGCCAGGCTTAAAATACTCTCCAGATCTTGTGCAAAGGTATGAGCTCAATCTTTTATTCACAGGAAAAGGACTTGGAAGAGAATGACTAAGAATAACAGGACTTCATTGGAAGCTATGACTGAAAAGGTCTGCTCCTAAATAGTGATTGGTTTACTCTGGGGGGAAAAAATCTGAACAGAAACAATACAAGCTAATGACAGATTCCTTACATTAATCTCGAGATGAGATCCTGGATTTTAATTGAAAGTTGTCAAGGAATGTATTTTGGAACTGATGTGAACATGAGACCATCTTATGTAAAGGTTGTTTGAGTCACCCGCTGACTAAGCCTCTTCAGAACCCAGGTCTATTCACTTCATAATGAAACGAACTATTTTTATATGAGCAGTAATATAAGCAAAGTTTTTCTAACCTCTTACTTTTTACCAGCTTTAGAAAAATGACGAAGTCAGGATTGGTCAAGCAAGCTTTTATTTTTTTATTTTTTGGTTTTCCCAGTCCAGAGACAGCTGGGGTACTGTATTCCCCTCTTCCATTCTCACCCTTTGTCATCCCCCTCTCTTCTTCCTCTATACCTCCCTCCTTTCCTTCCTTCCACTGTTTCTTTGAGACAAGAGTCTCCCTATACAAGCCCAGGCTGCCTCAAACTCAAAATTCTCCTGCCTCAACCATTACGTGCTGATATTACAGAAGTATGCCACCATGCCAGCTTGCAGATTTTTTTTTTGAATAAACGTTTGTTTTTTTGGCTTTCTTCTCAAAACAATGCAGACCTATTTATAGCCAGAGAGTGCCAGTTAAATGAGTGCATTCCAACTTCTAGTGAGAGCACCAACTGCTCAGAGCACTTCTGGCACCTCAAGTCTTCTCAGGAACTGTCAACATCAGTTCTTGTTTATCTAAAGCTACTTCGTATGTACTCTCATTCACTCCTGCCCCAGTCTGTGCCCCCTACCACCTCCAGGTCAGTGCTCTTTGAGATGCACAAGACAATCATCTGGGCTCTGGACAACCCAAGTTTGACAACAGATTTCACAGTAACTAATCAGAGTTAGCAGATAAGCACATTACCTTTCTCATTTCTAGGAAAAGCAAATGGATTGACAATATTGGAATTTTTTAATTAAAAATCCACAGTATGGGGTGATAAAATGGCTTGTCACTAAACCTAATGACCAGAGTTTGATTCCTCAAACACATAGAGTAGAAAGAGAAAAATGGACTCCCACTGAGAAGTATTTTTGGATCCCCAGTAGTGGGTTTCTCCATCAGTGCAATAAGTCAGATCAAGCAGAATCAAAAAGACCAGGTTAAAGAGCAAAGCACTTCTTGGGTGACTTTCAACTCCCCCCTGAAGTGAGGTGGGGAGGAAGAAAGAGAAATCACATGGCAGGTCTATGGACTGGAGCTTAAATACCCTGTAGGTACAATCTGGCTGGTTTTCTGAGGGGCAGGGTTTGGAGAGGGAGAAGGGGGGCTGAGGCAGAGTTTCCAACAGAACATCTATCCAAAGATCCACAAACTGTTCTCTTCTCACCTCCAAAAGTGTGTCCTCAAACATATATAAAATAAGTAATAAGTTTTTGATTAAAAACCCAAATAAATGGGCTGGAGAGATGGATCAGTGGTTAAGAGCACTGGCTGCTCTTCCAGAGGTCCTGAGTTCAATCCCAGCAACCACATGGTGACTCACAACCATCTGTAATGAGATCTGGTGCCCTCTTCTGGCATGCGGGCATACATGGAGGCAGAATGTTGTATACATAATAAATAAATCTTAAAAAAAAAACAAATAAATAAAAATCTACAATAAATTTTTCTCAACTGTTGTAACAGTTATCAACAAAGAATTTAAGAAGATGACATGGTCTGGCATGACAGCACACACCTGTAACCCTAGCTCTTTAGGGACTGAGGCAGGAAGTTGGAAAATTTGAGCCCAGCCAGGACATCAGGATGTGACCGGTCTTTTTTATCTCATTTTATTTATTTGTATGTATGTCTGTGTAAAGGTATGCACTGAATAAAGATGCAAACAGAGCCAGGAGAGGTCAGACCCCCCCACCCCCCCACCCCCGAGCTAGCGCCTCGGGCAGTTGTAAACCGCCTCCAGCGGTTCTGAGAACTGAACTTGGGTTCTCTGGAAACACTCAGAACTACTTAGCCAAGTCTCAAGTTCCAAGTCTCTATATTTATGGAGAAGTGGGTAGAACAGGAGAGGGAGGGGGGCAGGAGAATTAATGAATATGGCCCCAGGAAAGTTTTGTGATCATACCTAGATTTCATAACTAAGCTCATTTTCTTATTAGCCACGAGGCCTGAGCTAAGTAGGTTCTCTATACTTGTTTCCTAATATAAACTCACAAAACCATTATTATTAATAAATTGATATTGTTAGAGCCTGGTATGGTGACACATTCTATCATATCAGCCCTCAAGAGGCTAAAGCAGGAGGATCAAGAATTCAAGGTCGGCCTGGACTACACAGGAAGCTGCAGACCAGCTTGTGTTACAAGATGAGACACTGTCTCAAAAGACAGAAATGAAAACTATTATCACCTATCTTGGAGAAGACCATAAAGGCTACAGAGTGTTAACGGTAGCATATTCAATTATGCATACTACTTTGTTGGTACTCGTTCTAGGCACTGTGAAAGCATCAATTGAAAGAAAGAAAGGTGAGGGAAAAATTGGGATAGGGACACGGTTCAGCACTTGCTGCTCTTGCAGAAGACCTGGGCTCAGTTCCCACACGGCAGTTCCCAACCACCAGGGGACCCAACATCTTCTGGCCTCCACAGGCATCAGGCACACATATGGTACACTGATACATGCAGGCAAACACTCATACATATAATACAAAAATGAAACTGTAAACAGCTTACAGTTCATTTAACTTTCTTTTTTTTTCAGTGTGAGATATCATATATCTCAGTATAATCCATGCTAGAAAGCAATCACCATTGAAGTAAATACATCACCATCCCTGCTCAACAATTATCAATTACGGAGTGGCCACTTGCTATGTGCCAAGCCCTTTAATTGAGATATATCACTATTCATGGCAAGACACAAAGTTCTGACCTCATGGAACTTATTTTCTAATGGATCAAGATAGACAGACAGAAATAAGACTAGCTGACTCTTAAGACTGGGTTGTAGTTCCATGGTAGAACGAAGCCCGGGGTTAAAACCACAAACAATAATAATAACTACATGTAATATAAATCTCTCAATCTCCCTCCCCTTCTCGCCTCCCCACTCCAAAGTAAAAAAGGGACATGAGGGACAGAGAAACTATTTTCCCTTTTCTGAGACAGGGCTTCATGAAACCAGGTTGGTCTCAAAATCACCACACCTTATCATAAGGATGGGCCTCATTGAGAAGGGACCAGCGATGCAAAGAAGGGACTGTGATAAGAAATGTAGCCACGCAGACATCCAGGGGGAACCATTCCAGTCAAAGGGAACAGCAAATACAAAAGCCACAAGGCAATCCTTTTCAAGGGAGAGCAAGAAGCTGAAGTGGCTACAGCAACCACAAGCAAGGGCCAGCAGCGGAGCAGACGGAGTTAACAGAAGACTGATAAGGCCTAATGCGCTATCACTCAGAGTGGAATGAGAAGCTTTAAAAGAGAAAGGACATACCTGACTTATATACAAAATGAATGATTCAGGTTGCTGTGCTAAGAACAAAAGGAAGATCAGAATCTAGGAAATCCACAAGACAGTAGTGATGTGGGAGTGATTTCTTATTAATAAAGAAACTGCCTAGGCCCATTTGCATTTGATAGGCCAACCCTTAGGTAGACGGGGAAAACAGAAGAGAATCCTGGGAGAAAGAAGCTTAGTCAGAGAGTCGCCATGATTCTCCTGCTCCAGACAGACGTAGGTTAAGATCCTCCCTGGTAAGCCAGCTCGTGGGCTACACAGAATATTAGAAATGGGTTAGAACAATATGTAAGAGCTAGCCAATAAGAAGCTGGAACTAGCCAGGCCAGGCAGTGTTTAATAGAATTCAGTTTCCGTGTAATTATTTCGGGCATAAGCCTGCCATGTGGGCGGCCGGGTGCCGGGGACGCAGCCCTGCCGCTCCTAATGCAACACAGTAGCATGGACAAGAGTGGTAGAGAAGTAGTTGATTACAGATGGGATAAAGAGAAAGAATTTAAAGTTTTAATCAGAGCAACTCAGAGAGAATAGATGCATGGAACTACAGAGATACTCAGCAGTGAAGAGCACTGGCTGCCTTGCAGAGGACCAGAGTTCCCAGAACTCACATGACAGTTCAAATCAGCCATAATGCTAGTTCCAGGGGCCTCTGTGGGCACTATACATACAGGGTAAATACAGCCATGCATTCAGGTAAAACACCCATAACAATAGATAGATAGATAGATAGATAGATAGATAGATAGATAGATAGATAGATAGATAGATAGACGATAGAAGATAGAGAGGGAGAGAAAGAGGAATGAATAAAACAGTTACCATAAAACAAAGAGAAATGTGATAATAGAAAAGTTCAGAGGAAAAAATGAAAATGAACCCAGTAATCCCTCCTTGCATACTTTCACTTTCCAAGATTTCATGGCTACCAATATCAACTGCAGTCTGAAAATATCAATTAAATAGTGCCAGGGAGCAAAGTACAATGATATACATACATGAAAATATCATAATGAAACAACTCATTATTTTATATTATTAACTTAAACAGTTAATAAGGAACAAACTGGAAGGTCACCAAACAAGAGAATAATCCAGATCCTGAGAAAAAAAACAGAACTTCTAGGAAGAGGTAATCTACATATTATTAGCACATTCTGGGTCAAGGCCACTGGAGAAATAACAAACACATCATTTTAGTGTTGGAAGGGGATTATCATGTGTCAACAAATATTTTCCAAGTGATCACATGGTAAGATTTATTTATTTATTTATTATGTATACAGTGTTTTGATTGCATGTATTCCTGCAGGCCAGAAGAGGGCCCCAGCTCTCATCACAGATGGCTGTGAGTCACCATGTGGTTGCTGGGAATTGAACTCAAGACCTCTGGAAGAACAGCCAGTGCTCTTAACCTCTGAGCCATCTCTCTAGTCCGTGATCACATTCTAAATGCTAAGGCCAGAGATGATGGTGGCAAAATCCCTACCTGAGGCACTGTGTAATGCAGACTTCACTAGAGGTATGAACTAAGAGTTATAGGAGTATAGCCGAGTGAAGAAAAGCACAGGTTTTTTTGTTTTGTTTTTTTAAAGATTTATTTATTTATTATGTATACAACATTTCTTCCATGTTTGCTTGCATGCCAGAAGAGGGCACCAGATCTCATTAGAGATGGCTGTGAGCCACCATGTGGTTGCTGGGAATTGAACTCAGGACCTCTGGAAGAGCAGTCAGTGCTCTTAATCTCTGAGCCATCTCTCCAGCCCAAGCACAGTTTTTCTAAGGAGTTGCCAAAACATGAGATCACCACATCTGCTACCTCTTTATCATCCATGGGCAAAAGACTTGCTAATTCAGGATAAGGAGCAAGCAGGGCTGCAATCCCAAAACAGCTAGGACCTGCGGCCTCTTAGATGTAGGGATTTGTTGTGGGAATTCATTCAGCCAATAGCCTTTTGAGTATCTATCCATTAGGGCGAGGTCTGAGGTACTACGTGTGGACTGGTAAGAGCAGACAGGAAGCATGCGTGTTCTCTTGGGTGGTGGTCCCACAACATTTATTCTTCTATATAGTTGGATTTTTTTAAATTAAAAGTGATTATAATTGTTTCTATTTCCCTTCATTTCCCCACAAGGAAGTGTTCTAGTGCAACCATTATTAGTTCTGTGCCAAATTCTCAATGTCACAAGGTAACAATCCTGAAAGAAAATAGAGCTTTGGTTTCCCATTCTATGGGAAATTTCATTTACAGGCAACTTAGAGCAGTCCAGGTGACAACTCTGACTCCCTGCACACAGCTGACCACATTCACACCATACTGTGTGACTTCTCTCTGGATCAGGGTCTCCCTCCCAAGGCTCAGGGTTCTTTCTAGTTCAGAATCATCTAGATTGTGGGGTTTTCCTTCTCTCTCCTAATTGTGACTCTCAGAAATTATTTACTCTATTAAATCCACAAAGCATATTTCACTCTTGTTTTATAGACACCTCTTAAAATATTTAGAACACACCATGTCAAAGAGCATCATCTGTCTTTACATATCTCCAAAGAGAAAAATGTGTGAGTTTACTCATTAGTACCCTCCCTCCGCCCAACGGAGACCTAAGGCAACCACCACAGCACATTCTAGCAAACAGTCTGAGCAATTACAATGGGGTATATGCTTTCAATAGTGAGTCAAACCTTGGGAGTGGTGTCTACATGGAAATTCACCAGCTGGCATGCAGCCTCAGATTCAAGGAGACAAATGGAATTTTTTTATGTCAGATTTTCCAAGAGCTAACTAGTTTTTAAATTGATTATATCTTTCCAAAGTATTTACAGATGAAATGGTAGAATGTCTGGGATTTAAAATATTGTTTTAAAATATGGAAGAGAAGGGGGGAATAAAGTTAAACAAGACGGGCCATATGCTGCAAATTGCTGAACATGGCATGTGAAAAAAATCGATTGGTTCACATCAGTCTCTACCTTTATATGTTTGAAATTTTCCCTAACAAAAATTAAAAATTAAAGCAGGCATGATGGCACATGCCTATAATCCAAGAATTTAGGAAGCAAAAGCAGAGAGATCAGAGTGCAATGTTATCTACAACTACATACCTACATATCTAGCCCAGAATCCAGGAGATCCTGCCTCAGGAAAAAAAAAAAGATTAAAAATTTGAGAGTGTGAGAATGTAGCTCAGTAGTACAGTGATGGCCTAGTGTGTATGTGACATTGGGTTTAAGCCCCAGTATTAACTCTTCCACCCATCAAAAAAAGTTAGCTCCTAAGTTTGTGATTAATATAGAAGGGAGAACAGATGCGCTCTAACAGGAGAATGAGCCAGTGAATGGAACATGGAATTACCCCAAAACTCAGATTACCCTGCATGAAATTGTCAAAGAACAGAAAAGAATAAAATAAAACACATCTAAAAATACTGTCATGACCGAGTGAATTTTAAAAACTTGTAAGGAACAAAGATTCTTGGGACTAATGAGCATCGTAATCTACCAAAGCAAAAGTTGTGAGCTTTTTAACAGAAACCTCAATTTCAACAGTTATTCCTCGCTGAACAAACAGTAGTAAGGACAACTGGCATGGGCATCAATTTTCTAACTACCCTGGTTGGGCTGTGGACACAATGCACAGAAATTAGCAAATTGTCATTCAGATACTTCCCAAGTGCCAGTATGTGCTATACAGAAAGGATATAGTACCTTTAATCCCAGCAGAGGCAGGCAAATCTCTGTGAGATTGAGTTCCAGGATAGCTAGGGTTACACAGAGAAACCCTGTCCCAAAACGCAAATAAATAAATAACAAATTAAAAAACAAAACCAAAAACATGACTCTTCTTTCATGGAATTTATAATCTAAGAACACAGGAAGACAAAACAATAAATCATTAGGGATGGTGACACATGCTTTAAACACAGTACTCTGGAGGCAAAGGCAGATGCAGATCTCTGTGAGCGCCAGGGCAGCCAAGACTACATAGTGAGACCCTGCCTCAAAATAAATGACTGGGGGGCTGGAAGATGGCTCAAGAGTTAAGAGTACTGAATGCTCTTCCAGCATCCACATGGCAGTTCACAACTGCCTATAACCCAAATTCTGACAACATCACCCAGACATACATGCAGGCAAAACACCAAAGCACATTTAAATAAAATGAAATAAATTTTAAGTTTTTTTAAATAAATAAATAAATGGATGAATGAAAAAATAAAAGTCATCAAGTAGAAAATTAGTTCCAAACTTGTCCAAGTTGCAGAGAAAACGAAGACTGAACATTGCCAGTAGAAAGTATCTGTGTTGAGACACTGAGGTAAGGAAAGCTGAAAGAACAGAAGTGAGACCAACTGATGACAGCATGACCAGCTGGAGGGAAATGAAAGAGATGGCAGATAAGGATGTGGGGACTGCTACATCATGCGTGCACAATGTAACTCATATGAAGAAGCCTCAGTGCTATTATAATACAGTGGGGAAACCACTAGAGGTGAAAGAAGCAATGACTCAGTTCATGGGCCCTGTGTGCGTGCAGTTATGCACACGTGTGGGCGTGTGTACAAACACATTTGTATGTGCACATGAAGGCAGGAATTTTAAGGCATCTGAGATGGTTCAGCAAGCTTGGCAAACTGAGTTCAATCGTCAGAAGCCACATGGTAAAAAGAGAAAGCTAACTGGGTGGTGGTGGTACATGCCTTTAATCCCAGCACTAGGGAGGCAAAGGCAAGGACAACAGGACTGTTTCACAGAGATGTTTCAAAAAAAAGGAAAGAGAGAGAAAATAAGCACGAGTTGTCCTCTGACTTCCACAATGCTCTGTAACACATGTGTAACCACACACATACCCACAAAAACAATTTTAAAATGAAAAAAATATTTTTTTTTATTTTTTATTTATTTATTGTGTCTGTGTGTATCTCTGCAGGCCAGAAGAGGGCACCAGACCTCATTACAGATGGTTGTGAGCCACCATGTGGTTGCTGGGAATTGAACTCAGGACCTTTTGGAAGGGCAGGCAATGCTCTTAACCACTGAGCCATCTCTCCAGCCCCCAAAAAAAATATTTTTAAGTAATGATGGATGAGGTGACTCTTGAAAAGCCTGCATTTATCTGTTAGTTATATACTAGATACAGGTAGGTAGGTAGGTAGGTAGGTAGGTAGATCTCCTTGCCTTAAGCACCTCTTTCTTCATCTTAACATTTATCTTTAAATCTATATGAAAATCTTTGGTTAATAAACATCAATTTAAAAAAAAAAAAGAAAGAAAAGAAAACCAAACCACCAAAAGCAAGTGTGGCTAGTGGAAATCACCTCTGAGCCATTATCCCCCTAAGATCTGAGGCTTCTTAGACTCCTAGTGAGCAGAAGTAAGCCACTTACTTGAATAGCCACTTAGTCCAGTCTTCTCCTACAGTCTGTGCTTTTTGTATTCCGTGTATATGCTTAATGCTCACACGTGGCCATGACTCTGGGGTCTGTGAGAAGCTGAAGGAAGCACACAGCCTGGGCTCACCGTACTTCTCAATCCCCAACTGCCAATGTCAGAACAGGTTTCCGTCTACTCATTATGCAAAGTTGGTTTCCATATCATAGGACATACACACACGGCCACAGACAGACACACACATACACACACACAACTGCATCCATGGCAATGGTCACACAGGAGAGGAGCAGGGGACTTCCTCTACTGCTTTTGGAGACGACACGCTTCAATGAACAGTTGATAAGGAGTGTGCTTACATAACCTTTCCTTACTACTGCCAACTATGTTCCAGGTGGGAATGCCACTATGAAAGCAATTCTCATTTTCTTGTCTGAATTTGCCACGTCCCAGAAAGCTGCCTAAAGCAAACTTACTAATTCTGTATAAAATTTACTTCACATTCCAAAGTCTGTACAAGTTCCAAATATCTTACAGCATTTGCAATGATAAGAAAAATAAATTCCACTGCCAATCTCAGGGCACGCAGTTAAATAAGCTTAAGAAAGGGCCCAACAAAGTCATACTCAAGAAGACTTAACTCAAGCTGTTTAAAAAATAGAATGTAAGAAAAACATTTCTGTTGCTATAATAAAATTACTGAAGCTGACTAATTATAAAGAAAAAATGGTGCATTTAGTTCTCAGTTTTGGAGGGAATGTCCAAGATCAGTGGTGGCCTCTGGTGAGAAGCACTGGGGCTGCAGCAAAACACAGCAGAGGAAGAAGGCTCAGCACATGGGCAGCCTTGCCCCAGCAGTGCACTATGGCAAAAGCTGACTGGTCTCCTGAGAATTACATCAACCGGTCTTAAAGTAGCACGCTGACATGGATAGCCTTGCTCCTTTAAAGGCCCACCACCTTCCACACTGGAAACCAGCCCCAGCCACTGGTGTGCAAACACCCATTAGCAGAGGAAAAGAACCAAGAGTTTCTGGGTATGCTAGGAGCAAAATACAGTCCACTTACTACTGGCAGAACCCCCACCAGTGTCCCCCAGTGCACTGATGAAGACACCGAGACCCAATTTACATTGCCTCAGGACATCATTATAAAATGGGATCCAAAGCCTTCATTCCTCCCTAAACAAACATTTAAACAAAGAGCTAAACTACAGAAATCCTAAGTGAAACTAAACCCCTACTTAGTGGGCAAACTGGCCCAACACTTTCTCTCAAGCCTCATTACACTATCTGCAAACTTATCCCATGTTTACTACGGACATGAAGGACATAACCAGCTACACCTTAAAACTCAGAGATTTGATCTTAAGGATCATTTGGTTTCCTTGACTGGTCAGCAGAACAGCAGATGAACAGAAATACATTTCTGAAGAAAATCTCTCCTACCCTAGCCCAAATAACTACACAAAACCATGAAGCTGTGCTGGAGGAAGGCTCAGTGGCCCAGCATGTGCTTCACATGTGCAAGGCCCAGAGTTCAATTTTCTGCCTCCCCCTCAAACCTTCCCCTAAAAACCCACCAATCTACCACTGCAATCACCATGGCGACTTGCTTCCACCACGTATTAGATAATGGCAATATGCCAAGTACTGCAGACTAAGCTTTTACATGTGTGAGCTCATTTAAGGTCACCACACTACTTGTGAGACATTTGCAAATTCATTTTATAAATGAATAAACCGGGATCAAGCCCAAGTCTTAACCACTAGGCTACTTCTCTTTACTTTTTATTATGCTAACCAACTATAATTTTTCATCTACTGAGTACTGGACTATTAGAACTTAAGATGGGCAAGGCCCTTCCCTGGCTTTATAAGATTTATGACAATGAGTCAATACTGGATATGTTACTGGAAAATGTTGTAGGAAAATAAGTAATATGATAATAACTGGAACTGGCATTATGCTACCAATTACACATGAGAACATTAAACATGGTGTGGTAGTTTGAATGTAACTGGCCTCCATAATCTCACAGGAGTGGTACTATTAGGATGTACGGCTTTGTTGAAGTGTGTCACTGTGGAAGTGCGCTTTAAGGTTTCCTATGCTCAGGATACCAAGTGCAGTCAACTTCCTGCTGCCTGCAAATATAGGACTGCAGCTACAGCACGTCTGCCTGCACACCGCCATGCTCCCTGCCATGATGACAATGGACTGAACCTGCAATTAAATGTCTGCTGTGGTCACAGTAACTCTTTTTTTTTTTTTTTTTTTTTTTTTTGGTTTTTCAAGACAGGGTTTCTCTGCGGCTTTGGAGCCTGTCCTGGAACTAGCTCTGTAGACCAGGCTGGTCTCGAACTCACAGAGATCTGCCTGCCTCTGCCTCCCGAGTGCTAGGATTAAAGGTGTGCGCCACCAACTCCCAGCCTCAGTAACTCTTAACAGCAATAAAAACCCTAACTAAGACACATGGTAATGAAAGAGAGAAACTGGAGCCCAAGCTCGCCATTGGTGGGACTACAAAATTCAAATACATTTAAGCCTTTGATAGTAAAAATTAACAAGATTTGAACCTATCAAACACATTTGGAGTAACACAATCTGAACAACATAAGTCTTTGCCATTTCTTGGCATGATATTCTTGGTAACTTAAAAACACAGAACCTATTTCCTCCTCCTCTGGCATCGTATTAAGCTTGGGCATGAGTAGATGCAGTCCTGAGGACAAAATACCAAAGTTACAGACATTCAGGATTCCTACACCAATTTCTCTTCTTCCTCATTTCCATATTCCTGTCATATTTCTCTTGCTCAGTTCCTCTGATTTGTCTGCTGCAGAGGTGAAGGCAGCTCACTGGGCTTTTACTGGACTCCAGTTGCAGCCGTGGGAAATGCCTCCTCTTAGGTTACTAAGCTATTATCAGATAGGAGCCATTCTTAATCTCCCTGGCTTCCTTTTCAGCAGATTGTGCCAAGCAAAGGTGGAGGAGAGAGAGAAGTCCAGATCTAGTTACCTAACACACTTTGTATCCACAACGGACTCTGAACATGTTACTTAGGTTCATACATGGACGTGCCCATTTTGGTTTTCTCATTTTATACGTATGGGTGTTTTATGTGTATGTCTCCATGCATGTTTATGCACCATATGCATGTCTGGTAATAAAAGAAGCCAGAAGATGGCAACAGATTCCTGGGCCTGGAGTTTTAGATCAAGGGCTCTGAAGTGTTGAAGTGTCTCTCCAGCTCTTCGTTTTTCTTTATTAAACCTGCCTGGCATAGATAATACATGAGATAAATGGGAAAATAATAGCTAATTAGGTGTAGCTATTACCCCGATGATGTTAAAATATAGGGTAATAAGAACCCAGAGCATAGGTTCTCAACTTTCCTAATGTTGTGACCCTTTAAAACAGTTTCTCATGTTGTGGTGACCCCCAACCATAAAATTATTTGCATTGCTACTTCGTAACTGTAGTTTTGCTACTGTTACAAATTGTAATGTAAAGGATATCTAATATGTGACCCCTGTGAAAGGGTCATTCAACACCTCTGCAAAGGGGTCGCAACCCAGAGTTTGAGAACCATTGCCTCAAAGGAGACAAGGGATAGGTGAAGGAGAGGGAAAAGAGAAGTGGAAGGGGAAGAAGGTAGGCAGAGAGAAAGACGGGGAGAGAAGGGAGAGATTGAGGTTGATTTGGGATTACATCAAAGTATTCTGAACATATTTGTGTAGGATGCTTTATTCTTACTTTAAAAAGGAAAGTTGATTTCTACAGAGTTCAGCCTCCTGCTAATTTTTAAAATGGCCAAGCTAGGAGTAGTGTCGCATGCCTTTAAATCCAGCACTTAATGAGGTAGGGGAAGGCAGAGGCAGGCAGATCTCTGTGAGTGTGAGGACAGTCTAGTCTACATAGTGAGTTCCAGAAAAAACAGAACTACAGTGAAACCCTGTCTCAGAAAACAAATAAAAACAGCCAAACACAGTCTAAGCAATGGGGAGAAGAAAGTTGTCCCAAGAATATAAAGCAGCCTGACCAAATCTAAGAACATGGCCCTCATCAGTACAGACAGTTCTAGTTGGGGGCCAGGAGGAAGAGGGTAATAATTCTCCTTGATGACCTATAAAAGCTAATAGCTGAAGCCTAACTCAATGAAGACAGTACACAGCTATAGCCTCATTACAAACCATTATGCAATTTGATTTCAGCAATGGAATTAAATCAACCCAATCATCCTTTATAGACCTGAAAAGAAAGGTAGAAACTTGCCATGTCTGCAGAAATTCAGAATACTATTCCAATTTTTCTTCACTCGTTCTCATCTGAGGAGTTATTAGGCAGTCTGTATTGAGTCTAGTTTTCATCAGAAAGCAGAGTATAAACAAACAAGACAAAAAATGATAGCTCAAACAGATTCTAAGAAAAGCTAACCCAGGAGCTGGAGAGATGGTTCAGCAATTAAGAGCACACACTGCTTTTGCAGAGAACCTGAATTCACAGCACTCATGCAGAATAACTCACAACCCATCTACAACTCCAGCTCCATGGGGATCCAATACCTCTGGCCTTCAAAGGCATTTATGTGCATGAAAACACACATACAATTTTCTTTTAAAAATCTTTTTCTAAAAAAGAAAAGTTGGGGCTGGAGAGGTGGCTCAGTGGCTAAGTATTTGTTGCTCTTGCAAGGGACACAGGTTTGGTTCTCATCAGCTACATCGTAGCTCACAACCATCTGTAACTCTAGTTCCTGGTGACCCAAAAGTTCTCTTCTGATTTCACTGGGCACTGGGCATGCACATTGTAACACATATATATATATATAAGCAGGCAAAACACCTATGCACAAAGAATCTTTTAAAAAGATAAAAGAAAATCTAATCCATTTGCTTTTATTAGCAAAATGTAATCAGTCAAATGTAAACTTCACATATATAATCAATTGGCAATTGCATAACTCCTCAGTTAGCAAGTGCTTTATTTTGGCAGGGTAATACACACAGTAGATGCTCAGTAACTGTTTAAATGAATAATTTCACATGTGCTCAATGGACAACTGCCAGAAGAAGCCGAACAAAGTATCTCCATTAAAGTGACCAGCACTGGAAAACTGGAGGGAAGATGGACTTGTCCCAATGGAGCTACAAGACAGCATATCATTCACTTACTCCTTCATTCGACAGGAATGTGAGGCCCCTGTGCAGGCAGGTACTCTTGTAGTCAGCACATGCAGGAAAAGCCTAAATCAGCTCTTAGAAACTATAGGACCAAAATCAAATGTAGAACACAAACATCTTTTATGGGCTGGAGAGATGGTTCAGAGGGCCTTAAACACCTGCCAGACAAGGGTAAGGACCTGAATTCAAACCCCAGAACCCACATAAAGCCAGGTGGTAGCACACATCTTTAATTCTCTGCTAGGATGGGAGACAGAGACAGGAGAATCCCCAGGTGCTTATGGGCCACCTGATGTTCATGGCAGCAAACAACAAAGAGCCTGCTTCAAACAAGTCAGACTAGGCACTGAAGATCAACACCCAATGTTGCCCTCTGACCTCACATGTGTGCTTTAACATACACACAGGCCTGCACTCACACAGATATTTTTTAATAGCATCTTTGTGTAGCCCAAAGTATTGACCTATATAGTGTTTTTTAAGCCAACTTTGAAGTATATTTTATTTTTTCATTTTTTTTTGAAGTATATTTTATAGGGCTGAAGAGATGCCTCAGAAGATGTTCC
>NW_026068167.1:420763-501490 GCF_014885135.2 Alexandromys fortis | reverse complement strand
ATACACACAGACAGAATATTATATACATAATAAATAAATATTTTAAAAAAAAATTCATCAGCACTCGGTGGTGATGGCACACACCTTTAATCCCAGCATGGCAGAGGCAGGCCTGGTCTACAAAGTGAGTTCCAGGATGGTCAGAATTGTTACACAGAGAAACCCTGTCTCGAAAACCAAAAATAAAAAATGTTTTCATCAACATACTCTTGTGCGACGATTACCTTTTTAAAAGTGTGTGTGTGTGTGTGTGTACAGGTACCCATCCCCTGGAGTTGGAGTTACAGGCAGTTGTGCACCAACTTAAACTGGTGCTGGGAAAGGAGGAACTTGAATGCTCTAGAAGAGCAGCAAGTACTCTTAGCTTGGAACCATTTCCAGAGTCATCACTTTAAATCAAGAAAAAAGGCATTCCCATCACCTTATATGTTTTGTTTTGTTTTGCTAACAATCTTTCACAGCAACAAGCAATCAAAGTTGTTTCCCAGCAAGTCTGTATGTGTGGTGTATAGCACCGCAAATGCATTTGTGTGCAATTTATGTTTGACATGTGCAAAAGTTGACATGGGGAACGTCCTCCATCACCTTATCTTTGAGACAGGGTCTCCTGACTAAATCTACAATTCACAGACACAACTAGTCTAGCCAGCTAGCTTGCTCCAGAATATCTTGACTCTGCCTTTCAAGCACTGGAACCACGGGCAGCTGTCACTCACTCTATTTACGTGAGTTCTAGGGACCCAGATTCCAGTCCTTACACTTGCATAGCAAACATTTTATCCACCAGCCTTCCCTGATCTAAACTTTTATCACTACAGACTGGCCTTCCTATTCTGGGGCTTCACATATATGAGTTCACACAATAAGTTCTCTTTACTGTCTTCTTTCATGCACATTTATTTTGTTCATTTACATTGTTACATATACCAATAATACATTCCTTTGTTTTTTTCCAAACCTTCTGGCTATTACAAAAACTGTCTCCATGAACATTTAAATGGTGTTTTGGTAAACCTGCACTTTAACTCTCCCTGTATAATGAACACCTAAGTACAATAGTGCTGAGGTGCATATCACGTATGAAGTTAACTTCATAAAAAAAACCCACTTCAAAAATGACTGCACCATTCCTCCTGGTCCAGAGGTCAGCTGCTGTTCATCCCCATCAGTGCTTGGGTTCTTTTTTGTTTGACTTTGGTTTTGCCTGCTGTTTGTTTGTGCACCGCATGTGTGCCTGAAGAAGACGTCAGGTTCCCTGGAACTGGAGCTACAGATGGCTGTGGGCCACCATGTGGGTGCTGGGAATCAAACCCTATGTCCTTTGGAAGAACAGCTAATGTTTAACTGTTGAGCCATTTCTCCGGCTCCACTTAGTTGGTTTTGTTTTTGAGACTGGGTTTCACAAACCCTTACTGTTCTGGAACTCTATAGACTGAGCTAGCCGCGAAATCCCAGTGACCCAGCCACCTCTGCTTCTGCTTCCCAGGGCTGGTTGTCACCAATACCTGCCATTGCCCATCTCTTTCAACTCTAGGCACTGTAATGGCTATGAGAGAGCATGACTATAGTTCTAATCTGTATTACCCTGACAACTAATGATGTCGAATAGTCACATATGTTCTCTGCTATGGAGTGTCTGTTCAAGTCTTTCACTTTTGTTTTGTTTCGTTTGCTTGTTTTTCAAGACAAGGTTTCTCTGTGTAGCCCTGGCTGTCCTTAAACTAGTTCTATAGACCAACCTGAACTCAAACTCAGAGATCCGCCTGACCCTCTGCCTCTGCCTCCTGAGTGCTGGGATGAAAGACATATACCACCACCGCCTGGCTTTTACTTATTTTTTAATTGGGCTGTTTGTCATACTATTGAGACTTTTTTAAGATTTAGTTTTATTTTCTGTGTGTATGTGAGTGTGTGTACTTTTACTTGCATGTATGTCTGTGCACATGTGTGCCTAGTACCTGAGGAGGCCAGAAGAGAGGATCAAATCCCCTGGAACTAGAGCTACAAACAGTTGTAAGCTGCCTTGTGGTGCTAGGAATCAAACCTCAGTCCTCTGGAAGAGTAGCCATTGCTCATAATTATTGAGCCATCTCTCCAACCCTTACAGACAGACAGACAGACAGACAGACAGACAGACAGACACACACACACACACACACACACACACACACACACGGAGATCAGAAAACAACTTCTGTGGAATTGGTCATCTTCTTGCACTTTTACTTCAGTTCTGAGGATTAAACTTGGGTTTTCAGATTTGCAGGACTTCATAATGAGACTCCCTGACTCAAAAAAAAAAAAAAAAATCAAAGGAAAGAAACTGAGAAACAATGGGCAATCCAGTTCAAAGGAAGCCATTATAACAGTAAGGTGTTTATAAGGATGTGGGCGAGTTTTTGGTTTCTTGTTTTATGCAGTACTAGGGATTAAATCTAAAGCCTTGCACTAAGCAAGCGTTCTACCAGAAAAGTTTGTATGTAACTCAGGTTGGCCCTGAACTTAAGATCTTCTTGACATTAATTCCCAAGAGCTGGGATGACAGGTGACTTGACAGTGAACCATTGTTAGCTTAAGCTAGAGCTCCCAGTTATTCAAGCATACATTCAGGGTCCTGTGAACATACTTTGTAGACATAATTACATCCATCATTGGTCAACACTGGTAATGAAGACCGGTCTACACAATGAGACGCCTAGGAACTCAGTGTGGTGGCACACCTGTAATGGACAGCACTGGAAAGTATACGCCAACACTTACGGACTTCGGCAGGAAGACAGAAGTTCTAGTCCGACCTGGGCTACACACCAAGACCCTGTCTAAAAAAATAAATCAATTTTTAAAAGGGAAAACTTCAGATTCCTAGGAGAAATGCCACCTTTGGATGGCAGCAGCAATAGCCTCGCCTCCTGCCCTTTTCAACAGCCAAGTTATGTCAGACTTGTTAAGCCAACCCTCATAATGACATAAACCAACCCCTGCCATAACCTTTTAGTAGCTCTCTTACTGGGCCTGTTTCTCTAAGGCTGACTGATACATTTTGGCACCTGCAAGTGAGATGTTACTGTAACAAATACTTAAAATGTGGAAATCTTTGAACTAGAAATGAGGAATGTATTTGGAAGATGTTAGAAAGGGTCCAGATTGCCTTAAACAGGCTGCTAACCCCGGAAGTGCAGACTGAAAGGTGCTCCTGTAAGGGCTCAGAGGCAAACAAGCAGACACACAGCAGAGACTCGCTCACCCTTTTAGAGCACGTAAACATCCGACTGGGTGTGGTAGCACATGCCTTTAATCTCAGCACTCCACCGCTCACACTCGCTCAGCTCCACTGGCAGAGGCTGGCAGATCTCTGTACATTCAAGGCCATCCTGGTTTACTGAAGCAGAGGATATAAACCCCTCCACAACAGAATTCAGGTAAAAATATGACTGCTAAAAGTTCCTTAGTAGACTAAGAGGGAAATGAGGAAAAACGATCAGCAGAGGAAGAAACAAGAGGAAAGCTGACCTGTGTCCTAGCCCTGCAAAGAAAGTGGAACTTTAGACACACACAGACTTAGTGAGATTTCTGAGCAATATGCTCAATGCGTAGCCTAGTTTCTTCTTAGCACTTACAATACCATGTAAGAGGAGAAATAAACCGATGACAGAAATGTTGAATGAAAAACAGGACTAAGGGCTGGAGAGAGGGCTCAGTGGTTAAGAGTGCTTGTTCCTCCAGGTTCAGTTCCCAGCTATGTTGGGCGCCTCACAACTACCTGGCTCCAGCTCCAGAGTATACAATGGCCTCTTCTAGCCTCTAAGGGTACCTGCACACATAGGGCATATACACACAGACACACAAATATACACAAAAATTTTTTAATTAATATTACAAAAAGAAAGAAAGCAGAACTTGATGATTTGGAAAATCCTCAGTTTATCTTGATCACAAAATATTCTAAAATTAGGAGGATTCACTATTAAGAAAGTATTTGATGATGAAAAACTAAGGGTGTGGCTGAACAACCTTTTACTAGGGTTAAAGACTGTGACTCAGAGATTCCCTCAGCCAACCATAAGCAGAAGCTAAGAATAGAGATGAGATTATCCAACAAGGCTCTATGGAGGACCCTCCTGACTAATGAGAATTTCAGAAATATACAAAGGAGATCCATAAAGTTCCTAAGAATGCTTTATGAGCAGAAATACTGCAAACTTGGACTTAAAGGACAATAAGGAAGAACAATAAAGCAAGGAGTGCACATCAATGGTAGAGTAACTGCCTAGCATGTGAAGACCCATGGAGTCCACCACCAGTACTGGTGGCTATGAGATTTCTACATTAAAAAAAAAAAAAAAAAAAAAACTAATGAAACTTCTCAAACCAAGAACAAGGTTTATTTAAAGAGTACTTAATTTTGGGCTGGGAGATGGCTCAGTGGTTAAGAGCACTGACTGCTCTTCCAGAGGACTCAGGTTCAATTGCCAGCACCCATATGGCAGCTTACAACTGTCTGTAACTCCAGTTCCAGGAGATCTGACACCCTTACATACATGCAGGCAAAACACCAATTCATATCAAAACAAATAAATAAGATTACTTAATTGAATAGTTATTATATGTGTGGTGTGGGGGTGTGTTTGTATGTGTCAGAGGACAACTTTCAGTAACCCATTCTGTCTTTCTACCATGTGTGTTGGTCATCAGACTTGGAGATAAACACCTTTGCCCACAGAGCCATCTCTGTGGCCTAGTGTCTTACAGTCAGGGTTTCTATTACTGTGAAGAAACACATGATCAAAACAACTTTTGGGGGAGGAAAGGGTTTGTCCGGCTTACACTTCCACATCACATTTCATCATCAAAGGAATTCAGGACAGGAACTCAAGCAGGACAGGAACCTGGAGACAGGAGCTGATGCAGAGGCCATGGAGGAATGCTGCTTACTGGCTGGCTCCTCAGGGCTTGCTTAGCTGGCTTTATTACAGAACCCAGGACCACCAGTCCATGGATGGCACCACCCACAACAGGCTGGGCCCTCTCCCATTAATTACTAGTTGAGAAAATGCCTTACAGCTTACCAACAAGCATGATTTTATGGAGACATTTCCTCAATCTAGGTTCCCTCCTCTCAGATGACCTAAGCTGATGTCAAATTGACATAAAACTAGCCAGCATGCACAGAATTTTTTTTAACATTTATTTAGGGTATAAATGTGTGTAAGTTAGGGACATCTTGAGGGGTTCTGGGAATGAAATCTGGTTCATCAGACTTGAAAGTAAGTGCCTTTATTTGCCTCCACTTAGTCAGTGCAAAGGGGAGGAAAGTGTGACATGGGTAAATCTTCAGGACATTGTGCTAAGTGAAATAAGTCAATCTCAGGGGACAAATATTACATGCCTCTATAAATATGAGGTACTTAAAGTAGTAAAACCACAGCAACAGGGGCTAGAGAAATGGATCAATGGGTAAAGCACTTGCTATACAAGCAGGAGGATGTGAGTTCACACTCCAATACTCAGAGAAAAAGCTGATGTGCACACATCTGTAACCCTAGTACTACTATGATTACAGGCAGAACTGCTCGGGCTTGCTAGCAGCCAGCATCACTCCCAGATACACTGAGAGACCCTGTCTCAACCGAATGAATGGAAAGTGATAGGGCAGGACATATGACATCTTCCTCAGCCTCTGCATATGCACACGCGTGAGTGCTAGTATAGACAAGTGTATATACCTCACAAGCATGCATACATATCACAGCAATAAAAAGTGCTGCAGAAGTGGTTGCCAGGCTGGAGAGAGAAGAGAAAGGGGAGTTATTGTTAGTGAGCATAGAGCTGCAATTCCGCAAGATAACGGGAGCTCAGAAACAGAGAATGATAATGAATGGTTGCACAACAATAAAAATGTACATATCACAACAGTACACTAGAAAATGGATGTAGTGCTGAATGTTTAATATATTTTAATTGCTTTTTAGCGATTATAATTTGTGTTAATAATATCAAATTTATGCTGCTGTTTAACAGAGGGAAAAACCAATTCAGCTGTAAATTATCCTCCAGCAAAAAGAGCAGAAACCACAACCATAGGCCATGAGGCCAGTCTCCAGCCACAGAGAATTATTCCCAGATTTTGGAACTTACTGAGTCAAGTTCCCTGTCAGATTCTGAAAACACCTGAGGCCCTTGTATTTTCTACCTTTTAAGCCGAGGGAGACAGATCAGGAAAGGAAGTTTCATTGTCTGCTGAGTGTTTACTGAACACCTACTACGAGGCCAGCCAGTCACTGTGCTGATGCTGGGCATACAGCACCAAGAGACAGCTTCGGCCCCTAACTCAATAAAGCTTATGGAAAGAAAGACATAAGCAATTGTGCAAGGGTTTGAGGATGGCAAGTACTTGCCTCAAAAGTGAGGATCTGAGTTCAAGCCCCAGAACTCATGTAAGAAACTGGGCTTAGTGGCACATACCTGTAATACTAGCAGTGTAGACATGGGGAACAGAGAAAAGCAAATTCCTACAAGCTCACTGGCCAGCTACTGTAACCTACTCAAAATTTCAGACCAATGAGAAACTGTGTGAAAAATAAGAGGAGGAAGGGAATTGTGGGCTATTCTTTGTTGTCAACTGGACTACATCTGGAATTAACTAAAACCTAAGTGTCTAGGCACATCTGTGAGGGAATTTTCTTAAATCACTGAAATATAAAAATCCACCTCTAACCCAGATCTTTTGAGGTGGGAAGATGCACCTTTATTCTAGGCCACACCTTCTACTGGCAGCCTAAGTAAAAGACATGGTAGAAGGAGCTTTGGCTCTTTTCCTACTTGCTCTCTGGCAAGTCCATCCCTTCACTGATATCAGAGCCTGCTTCTTTGGGATTCCAGCCTATACAGAGTACCAGCTGAGACTTCTAGTTTTGTGGACTGAACAAATACTGGATTCTTTGACCATCT
Source organism: Alexandromys fortis (assembly GCF_014885135.2). NCBI lineage: Eukaryota > Metazoa > Chordata > Mammalia > Rodentia > Cricetidae > Alexandromys > Alexandromys fortis. Next base: position 494,542 of record NW_026068167.1, on the reverse strand, counting down.
GTTGGTAGACAGTCATTTTTGGACTAGCTAGATCACAGCCTATAAGTCACTCTAATAAGTCCCCTCTATCTATCCATCCATCCATCTATCTATCTATCTATCTATCTATCTATCTATCTTATCGTATATATAGAGAGGGGGGTTCATAAGTTCTGTTCCTCTAGAGAACCCTGACAGCCTAATGTTGTTCTCTCACCTCCACACAGATATGCATATGTACATGATAGACAAGAAGATGGATACACATGAAAAATAAAATGGAAAAATAAATGATTACGGTTAGTGCTACAAAAGAAACTCTAGCAGTCTAGAAAAATGAACATGCATTAAATGACTAACATGTACTACATTCTTTACATGTAACAATTTAGCTCTCACAACTAACTATCCCATGAGGAATTGAACGCAGGTACTCTGGAAGAGCAGCCAGTGCTCCCCAGACTATCCTATGAGGAAATGGACATTCAAAACAATTAGCTCCCTTTCCCAGGATCACAGAATCAGTGAGCAGCAGAGCCAGGACAGAAAAGAGGTGCATCCCTATTGGTTTTGTGGGAGCCTAGGAAGTTTGGATGCTCACCTTACTAGACCTGGATGGAGGTGGGTGGTCCTCGGACTTCCCACAGGGCAGGGAACCCTGAGTGCTCTTTGGGCTGACTAGGGAGGGGGACTTGATTGGGGGAGGGGGAGGTAAATGGGAGGCGGCGGTGGGGAAGAGACAGAAATCTTTAATAAATAAATAAATGGGAGAAAAAAAAAAAGAAAAGAGGTGCATCTAATCCCCCACTGATCGCTTGGGAAGCCTGCTATGCAGAAAAGGCGGGCAGAAAGCATGAAAAAGTTAACTTTGGAGAGCTTCTTCTCTAGGAAGAGCTTTCTAAGTTTTCTACACTCAATGAAGGTGAATGTTGGAGAGTATTCAAAAATCCCTTAACACTCTCCAAATAGAACAAAAGGTTACGCTATAATTAACTCAGTTTTATTTAGGCACCCAACAGGTTACTAGACGTGTTGAAAATAAAAGGCCATGGATAGCTTGTCCAAATTGTCAAAGTTATGCCCAGTTTACAAACATTTTGTTTCTGTAGGTTCATCTTCAGAATCGGCTTTTAGATGTTAAAAAAAAAAAAAAAAAACGGCCGGGCGGTGGTAGTAATCCCAGCACTGGGGAAGCAGGGGCAGGCGGATCTCTGTGAGTTCGAGACCAGCCTGGTCTACAAGAGCTAGTTCCAGGACAGGTTCCAAAACCACAGAGAAACCCTGTCTCAAAAAACCAAAAAAAAAAAAAAAAAGAGAGAGAGAGAGAGAGAGAAAGAATCATAATTATGTCACATTTCTGATTTAGGATAATCCCTTGATTCAATGTACAAAGATTGTGACAGACACAAAATGAACCATCCCATCCTTTGAGCTTCTACTGAAATTTATTTCATTTCAAATGATCAATACATGTTTTCATTTTGTTCTACTACCATTCCAGGCTATCCTACCCCACTTAAAAAAAAAAGGGTTTGAGCAGAAAGAAGCAGCAGTAACATGTGAACCTGTCACTGAACTTATAAAACAACACTACTGCCTTCAATGCCATGACCTTCAGGTTCAACTGGGCAGAGATTGAAAGCACAGAGCCGTAAATGGGGTTCATACTGAGGCTAGTGCAAGAAAAGGGTGAGTTTAAGGCTAGACTGGGCTAGCAAGTTCAAGGTCAGCCTAGGCTACAAATCAATATACTGTACCAATCAATCAAAATAAAGATAAAAATAGAACAGCTGGTTGTGGTGACACACAACTTGAATTCCAGCTTTCAGGAGGCAGAGGAAGGTTGGCAGAATTCAGGCCAGCCTGGGCTACATAATGAGGTCCAGGACAGTCAGAGCTACATAGACCCTGAATGAATGAATGAATGAATGAATGAATGAAAGAAAGAAAGAGAGAGAGAGGAAAGAGAGGGAGAAAGAAAAAGAAAGAAAAAGAAAGAAAAGGAAAAATAAATAAAATAAATGCAATTCTCTCTCTCTCTCTCTCTCTCTCTCTCTCTCTCTCTCTCTCTCTCTCTTAGCAGAAGGCTCCAGAACAGAAGCTTTAGTTCAAAACAGTAGTTATCATTTACACCAAGGGTTTAAAAGAAAATAATACATTTTGATGTCTCAATTCTTGCCTGGCCTCTACCCCCCATACTGAGAGTATAAATATGTGACAGCAGATTTGGTGATTGAACTCAAGAATTTGTGCATGCCAGGAAAGCACTCGACCAACTATACCCTAGTTCCTCACTCCTATTTGTGAAAGGAAGCCAGCATAAAGACAGCAAGAGAGCGCGCTGGAACAGCGCTTGTCTAGCATGTGCAAAGCCTTAGATTTAATCCCCATCACTGAAAACAAGACGACTGAAAAGAAAATCCATTATATTACTACATATGAAATGAAGAACCAAGTACGCTGGTTCATGCCTGTATTCTCAACACTTGGGAGGCTGAGACAGGAGGAGGACTGTCAGGAGTCCTAGACTAGCCACGGCTACCAAACAAAAGCTTCAGGCCAGCATGGCCTATTGTGATAGACCCTATCTAAAAAGTTTTTAAAAGTTGTTACAATTTGGCCTTTGGGTGTAGCTTAGTGGTGCGACATTTGCCTAGCATGTAGCTCGGGTTCAATCCCCAGCACAACAAAGAAAAAAGCTAACGTGCCAAGGATCGTAGCACAAAGGAAACGCGGTCTATCCTAAAGTATGAGAAGATAACTTTCCAAGTTCCTGTACATTTTTGTGGTAGTGAAAATATGTACAAGCCAACCATGACTGAGAGACCCTGGCAGCACTTACACAATTTACAATTAATAAGACACTGAAACACTGACAAAAAAATTCTAAAAATTTGGACATTATAGTACACCCTTATTTGGTTAAGTATTTATCGAGCAATTTAGGATGTGAAGTCCCTTGTACAGTTCTCCGCTGCAACGAAAGGAATGGCCACAAAACACATATAAGGAATACAACCAGGAGGACTATGAAAGTTGTGACACCTTGACCACTGTCACAAAGAATTCTCGTTCTGACGCTTCCCTCTAACCCTGCAAAAGACTGCACAGGCACATTCAGGGGGCGTAGGCCTGGGCGGACAGTACACAGTACCATAGGAAGCCAGCTCATTTAGCGCAGATGAACAAAGTCCAAATACTGACTGTGACCTTACTGAGTTTGTTCCTCTCTAAGCAGTGCCCACAGCTTACGTCACAGAACTGCTGGTGAGAATAGATGAGCCAGGCACAATGACTATCGGCTAAGAGCAGACGAATTAGTCTAGTAGTGCCCTTAACCTTTGGTGTAACTTGGAGAGTCAGACATTTTTCATATTATGCCTATTATGATTTAAGGTTTTTATATTGGAGCAAAAAATGTTTCAAAGAATCAAAGTCACCCTAATGAGCTTAAGATGGCAAAGGCCTGTAAACAGCACGCCTATGTTCAAATTCAGTTACCAAACTGAAGGTACACTCCAGATTTCAAAATTAACTATCCAAAGCTGGGCGTGGAGGCACCCATCTGTAACCCCAGCACTTGGAAAGCATAGGTAAGACAATCAAGAGTTCAAGGCTAGACTCGGCTACATTTTAGCTTCAAGGCCACTCCAGATTATTAAAAAAAAAAAAAAAAAAATTTAAACTACTCTTCACCAGATCTCACTTGCAAAGGGAACGTCTAAACACAACACAAAAATAAAATAAAAATAAATATATTTGAAGAAAAGGAAAATGACTTTTCACAACACAGGTCTTAAACATGGTGTGGAAGTGGCCCAGACTCAACCACTAGACTCTCAAATCATTTCACCTGAGAAACTACAGGGTGAGAAAGGTGAACTTCAACAACTGAACTACAGAATTAAAACTTCCAGCAATGAGCCCCCTGCACTGCGCCCTGGCATGCCACTCAATTCTGCTTTGACACGTGCGAAAACTGAGTCTAACTAGCTTCCCTCTTCGGGCACGACAGAGTTAAGGGTCCAGGTAGCTTTGGCCAGGCGTGGTGTGCAGGCCTACAACCTCAGCATTTGGAAGGTGAAAGCAGGAGGACCAGGAGCTCCAGGCAAGCATGAGGTACATGCGACCTTGTCACATGAAAGTGTCTACCCAGTTTGAAGAAACAGACCCACATTTCCCTGATATAAAAATCCTATCTTTGTGGATTCAAGTACCCAGAAAGTTTAATTCATTTCTAGTTCCACAAGTTAGTTTCCTTCAGGCAACCTGTGGGAAAGGACCACAGTCTGTGAGGAGTATGTCCCAGTTTGGGGAGCGTCACACTACCTGCTCTTTCAGCTCCACAACTTCCATGCTCCAGATTGGAAGCTTCTTCTGATTCAGCTTCCTGTACCTTTACAATCCCCTCAGATTAAAGCTCTCCAGACACGATGTCACACCTGCTCTCATTCCAGGCACTTTCTCCTCTAATTTCTTTGAAGCACCCATTCTGCAGAACGATGACTTAGTCATGCAAAGGACAACATAAGGGAGACAGACACCTTTAGCAAGCAACTGTGCTCGCAAGTTAACTGTGCAACTAACTCAATAAAGCCGCTGGAGGTGGGTGTGGATACCCATAGCCCCAGCACTCAGAGTCAGCCTGGGCCACACCCCGAGTTCCAGCACAAGACCCTTTACAAAGTAAACAAAACTAGCACTGCACTCTGCTTTGCAAAATCAAAGTACCTAGGCTATGGGGGCAGCAAGATGGGGCAGCAGGTAAAGGCAACAGCCACCAAGGCTTGACAACCTAGGTTCAATCTCCAGGATCCACAGGACAGAATGAAAAAAAGCAACTCCAGCAAATTGTCCCCTGCCCCTCACCACACACACACACACACACACACACACACACACACACACACACACACACAGAGAGGGGGGAGAGGGAGGGGGGAGAGGGAGGGAGGGGGAGGGAGGGAGGGAATTATCTGGATTACAGAGGTGAACTAGAAAAGCAAACTGAAGCGCCAATGGCTAACATGTAAACGCCTCCTTCTGAATAAAGAATCTACCTATAGTTGGCTCCAGTCTCACACACCCATGTCAAAGAAGCAATAGCAAGCAATTGTGGAAATAGGCATTGAAAGTTGTTCTGAGGAGCTTACACTTTTTAAGATCCCATTTCAGCCATGTGAAGTGGATACTACCTTCATCCCCATTTTACTACTAGTGAGTCACAGAGCCAATAGAATCACACCATCCCAGCCCAGACAGCCTGACTCTAGTATTTACAATAACTACTAGCACTCTATAGCTGCTTGTCTATCTTTCTGATAACTTATCATTTTCTCTAGTATCAGAAAAATGACTCCACCTCACTTTACAGAGAAGACCAAATATTTGTCCTTAATGTTAATGAAGGTTTTTTTTCAACACAGGGTTTCTCTGTGTTGCTTTAGAGTCTGCCCTGGAATTAGCTCTGTAGACCAGGCTGGCCTCAAACTCAGAGATCTGCCTGCCTCTGCCTCCCGAGTGTTGGGATTAAAGACATGCACCACTACTGCCCTGCATGATAGAGACTTTCTAAAATTTTCCACATACACTGAGGGTGTAGCTCAACGGGGCAGTACTCATCTAGAATGCACAAGGCTCTGGGTTCTAATCACAACATCTCAGAATTCTTACTTGGCATTCATTTCTTACACTGTCCCTTCCCACAATGTGCAGAAAACAAGATACTAGAGAAATAATAGCATGTGACTTCTAAAGCTAAATCACAAACCCAGAAGAGCATTTAGTAAGCTTTGCAGATGGACAAGGCCCTACAAGGAGGAATTGCATCCTTCCTCCAAACAGCCTGAAACAAGCTGTCAGCTATACGGGTAGCCACCATGGAGGATCCACTGGCCACAGCAAAGCTTTCAGATAACTACACTACCACCTAACATACTACAATCTCTTTCAAGACCCTGACCCACTCAGGAAAGCTGCTCCCACATGCCTGACTCACAGAAACTAAGAGACGCAGACAATGTTTGCTAGCTTAAACACCTGTTTTGTTATTTCAGTTTTTGCTTTGAGACAGGGTTTTATGTAGTAGAGGATGACCTTGAAATTCTGATGCTCCTGCCTCTACCTCCCAGATACTGCCACTACAGGTGTGCACCACCATGCTGTTTATAAGGTGCTGGGGATAAAGCTCAAGGTTGCATACAAACCTGCCAATCACTCTATCAGCTGAGCTCTATGCCCAGCCCTCAGCACTAACTTTGGAGGCAATAGATTACACAGCAATAGACAGAAACACATTCATTCTCCAGAACCGTTCACCCCTTAAGAATAGTGACTAGTTCATTGACTTTCTTGTATAGTTGGTTGAGGATTTTATTGTTTTGTGGTTTGCTTATTTTTAGTATGTATTCATGTGTGAATGTGCTGTGTACACATGTATGTGGGTGCACAAGTACGCACAAGCAAAGGCCAGAGAATGGTGTCTGAGATCTTCTACTGCTCTCTGGCTTAATCCTTTGAGGCAGGGTCTCTCCCTGAGCATTTTTTTTCTTCCCAAACTGGAAGTTCCCATAATTCTCCTCTGTCTGCCTCTGCCTCAGTTCTGTTTCATGGGTGCTGAAATTCAAACCCATGCTTTCTTTTGAAGGAAGGGCTCTTTGCAGCTGAGCCACCTTTCCAGCTCTTTTTGTTTTGTTTTCTTGAGACAAGCTGGCCTTGAATTCTCATCTTCCAGACTCGGATTCCTGAATTAGGGAATTATAAGGGCAAGCTACCATGCCTAGCAAGTTTCCTTCATTTTCAGACTCTATTAAAACCTATCACATAAACAGTGCTCACTTTCCTTCCTGTGTACCTCCATTTGGGAGTCATACCTGATGTCTACACCACTTCATCTACCATCTATCAAGGTCTTTCTTTTCTTTTTCAAAGATTTTCTAATTAAAATCCAACCGAAAGTCTGGCACAGTGGTACACATCTTTACCCCCAGCACTCAGGAGAGACATTGGCAAGTAGATCTCCGTGAGTTTGGGGCCAGCCTGGTCTACAAAGTAAGTTCTAGGACCGTCAGGGCTGTTTACACAAAGAAACTCTTTTTCAGAGGGAAAACAACAACAAAAACAAAAAAACCAACCAAACAAACAAACTCAACTGAAGTATTTTCTCAGGCAGGAGACAAAATGTTCCATGTGTCAATCAGCTCCAACTCTCATCCCAAATACACACACACTTCATATAGAGTAAATATTTAATTTGTGTTAATTTTATATTCAACAAGTATTTGCTGAGCATCTACTATGTCCCAAGAAGGGCCTCTGAAGCTGGAACAAACGAAACAAGTGGAGCATGCCAGGTGCCTTCAGCCCATTTGTCAGGAATCTAGTGCAGAAGGATGATGGGCCTGCTCAAGGGCCATCCTGGGCAACACAGCAAGAGCTTTTCTCAAAGGGGGGAGTAGGAGGGAAAGGAGGGGCAAAAAAGGAGCTGGACATGGTGGCTCATACCTATAATTTTGCACTTGGGGGGGCTGGGGCAGGGGGACTGCCCTGAGTTCTAAGCTCCACAGTCAAGGTCCAGGCCAACCTGGGCTACAGAAGTAAACCTATCTCAAAAACTAAGAGGCTCGTAGAGTGCTCTTATAAGCATGAGACCGTGTGTTCTAACACCAGTCAGGGGTGGGGGAGTGGGGGGACACGACTCGCTCCTAATGCCTAATTATGCGGTGGACATCAGAGAATGATAGTGGTCAGTTTCTTTCCCTCCTTCCGGTCCAAGGGCTCATAACTGCCTTCGGAATATTTATCTGGAACCCAAGCTCAGTTTCTTCCATCTGCAGTGGTCTTTATCTCTCTCGGTGGAATTAAGATACACCTCAAACACCATCTTCTCTTTAAGCTTCCCCTTCGATCCAATTTTAAAAAATAAATAAATAAATAAAAGGCTGCCTTGACATTCTCCAACAATTCTGGGTTTGCATCTAGACTTTATTTCACCTCATTACGACCACCTGTCACTTTCGGCCTCTATACGCCCCTCAGGACTAGGAGCTACCTCTCACTTATCTTGATCCCAGCTCAGAAAAACACCTGGCACATGACATGCCTGGAACAAAAAGTCTGCTGAATGAATAAATGAAGTCATTACCTAAGATGTATTCATAATTACTACTGGGTGACCCAAACTTTATGGTTTTGCCCTTTATGGGCTGAGATCCTGTTTTTCACTTTTTTTGAATCCCTCCCTCACAGGATTTGGCAGAGTATTAAGGACATGGAAAGTCTGCAATAAATACTTTTGGATGATGGGAGACACATTACACTGCTATCTCTCATGATTTAACTCTAAATAAAAAATTTACCTTAGTGATTATGACTTTGCAAACCTTTGTTAAGCAGGACACTTCTTATAAGTGCTGGCAGAGAACGGACCGGAACGCCAGCCCTGGACTACAGACACTTTCCTTTGGATGCCTCTCTGAAGAAAGCAGTGACAGTTTGCTTCTTTCTAAGGTGCACACATTTAATCCCAGCACTCAGAAAGCAGAGGCAGGCAGAACTCTGTGAATCCAAGGCCAGCCTGGTCTACTCAGCAAGTTCTAGCTCACCCAGGGCTACACAGTGAGACCCTGCTTTAAAAAGAGACTCTCAGAAAAACAACTAAGTATCAGAAAACCCTTTGATTCACCATGAAAAAAGCAAACACCACTGCTGGAACTCGGTTTAATAACTTCCAGGCAAGGGTTCCCCTCCCTACAGTGATGGGGCTGCGAGCCAGCTGGCTGTACCACTTCGCCCCTGGAAGGCAGCTGATTTTCAATAAAAACTGCACAACCGAACTTTTTGGTGGAAGGGGGCTTCTAAAGTAAAAAACACTGAGGTCTCACTTCTTGCACATAACGATTACGCTATGGGCTTTAGCTTCAGCCCTCAAAAACTTGCAATTTGGGAACATTCCAGACATCTTATGGATTTAAAAACTATGTAAACCCATGAAGCATAGGTGTAACTTCATCATATTTAAGTAATGAGGCTCACATTCTTGTCTGCACACACTTCCTGCCAAGAACAAGCAGGCAAGTAGTAAACTGGCCACCAATCTGTCCTTTAGTAATGTCATATAACAAAGAGAAATCCTGACAAAGACAAGCTGCGCTGGTACTTACACACCTACCCAGTGGTTCTTCTCAACATAAGAACACCGGCCATCTCTTGGACCCTTGGTATGTGCTGAACACCGTGTTGAGCGTTTTATGTGAATTCTTTCGCTTAGTATCTACATTCCAACCTAATTGGTACTGCTGATTCCATTTTCCAGTGGGAGGAAACAGGGGCCCCAGATTATCCATATGAAACGTGGGTTAGATAATCTAACTGGAAAGGCTCCAGCTTTAAACACTCTATAGTATTAGTGCTTTCTCACGGAGCGGGGAGGGCAGAGGTCATCAAACGTAAACGTGTGCACACACACACACACACACACACACCTACACACAACGGACACTACTTCTTTGGCGGTCAAGTTTCAAATCTGCAAAGCCCTACAGACCTGCCGGCACCCATGCTGCTCTACGGTCTTCAGATCCAGGTGAAGCTCCTTGCCATGAGAAGCCTAAGGATTGCACCTGGATCCTTCGGGCTTGCACAAGGGCCGGGAGAAAGCGCCTGACCGGTCCATGCTGATTACACACACCCGGGGAGCAGCCAGGGCGGGAACCTAAGCTGCTCCCCAGCAAGCGCAGCCCCGCAAGGCGCTGCACAGGTGCACCGTCGCACCCGACTGCCCGGTCGGGTGACCGGGGCTTTGCGACCCCAGCCCCTAGGGAAAGGGCGGAGGACTAGAGGACCGCAGGAGGCAGCCCTGGGCTCGGAGCCCATAGCGCCTGGCCCGCCCAGGGCCAGCACGGAGGGGTCGCGGGGGAAAGGATGCTCGGGCGGGGCGGGGCCGGTGGGGGAGGGGGACCCTGCCCGAACTCTCACTCACCGTCTCGTTCGCCTCCCGGCCCGGGCTCCGCTGCTCGCCCCGCTCCGGTGGTGCCAGCAGCTCGCGTCTCCTCCCGAGGCTCACGGACCAGTCAGGGTGCAGGAAGGTGGGGAGAGGTCGGGCGCGAGCCGAGGGAGCGTGGCGAGCAGGAGCGAGGGGGTGGGGAAGGTGGGACGGTCGCTCCGGCCGCCGGGGACACCTCAGACACGACCGCCGCCGGCTCCACTCAGCCACGGAAGCTGCGGGCCCTCCCACCACACCGGGTCCCGCCTCCGCGCCCCCCGCCGGGGAGCGACGGCAGTGCCGACCAATCAGAAGCCTAGCACAGCCGGGGCTCGGCCCACTCAGGGGGCGTTCGCCGAAGGAAGAGCAGTGGGGAAGGCTAGTACGACGGCGCGACTTCCTGTGAATGACAGCCCAGCCCAGCCAATCGCTAGAGGAGAGATGACTTCATCGCTGAGGGAAGTCTGGAACTGGCGGAGTAGCGGCCAGGAGGTGGGAGGAGGTCGGGGCTGAGCCGGGGGCGGAGTCTGCGGCTTAAAGAGACCGTAGCCCCTATGATCGCCCTGTCAACGGAAGGGTGACGGCGGAGCTACCCAGGGTTCGGTGCCCAGCCGGGAGCTATTACTGAAATAATCCTTCAGCCTCCATCTCGGTCCATTTCCCAGCTGTCTTTGCTCCACGGGGACTCCCAAATCGATTATTTCATATTCACACCCCGAAAGGAGACAATAAATTCCGCTCTGGCGTGAAGCCTTGAATTTCGTCATGCCTCCGCCCCACCGAGGTCCACCTCCTTCTTTCTCTGAATCGGTTCTCCTATGGAAAAAGGATACTGAAAGCTACCGGCCTAGAACGTTGAGCTCATTAACAGCGAAAGTGCCTGAAACTGGGGGGAAAGGGTTGAATGAACCCAAGTCTTCCAACTTTAATTCTGAACTGCTGGTGTGTAACCCAAAAGTGTGTGATGTGTGTGACAGAGCTCATAACTCCCGACAGTCGAAGAGACTGCTGACTCAAGAGGAGTCACGCAAGGCCCACCCTGTGAAGCTGCTGAGAGCCTCTATGAAGGCAGGCTCCTTCCTGCCCCTCTTGAACATCCCCTCCCTTCCCCCAACAAAGGGAGAGAGCCATGAAAAGGAGAAATTATTCGGACTTAGTGACATGGTGTTTCAGAAACACTTTCCCTGGGGAGATATAAACAAACGGGCACCGTTTTAGGGCACCGACGATTGGAAAAACTGGAATACCATTTCCCCAAAGTCCAACCCGGGAAACTATTGGGTTTATTGGGCTTACTTAGAAAGCATGGCTGATCCTCAGAATATATGGACCACCAAAAAGTTGCACCCCAGCATAGATGATGAGGTCCCCATAGCTGCACAGACGGCGTACACAGTTCACCTTTCATAGGCTACCTGCTCTGGCCCGGTCACAAGACCACAAGCAAGCTGGGGCAGAATTACATACAGTTAGCTAGGAGATGAGGGAGTGGTCGGGATCAAGTGAGGGTCCAGTGATCCCCCCCCCAATACAGAAATATCGACAGTCAACAGGCGCAACCTCGAGGCTCTCTGGCAAACTTCACAGCTGCTGGAATGACCATTATAGCTGTCCCTTCGGAGGACAGTGCTACCGGACACAGGGGAAGGGAAGGGGCTGATGTTCCCCAGAGGTTTTGGGAACAGAGGCGCTAAGGAGGCAGAGTGGGAGGAACACTATAGAAGAAGCTCGCGGAGGCATCCTTACACACTCGGGAAGTCACAGCGACTGAAGGAAGACCGTTCATGTTACATTTCAGAGGGAATTCTTCCGTTGGTTTCTGTTCTCCCCCAGAAGTCTCCCAGACTGCTCACTGGCACAGTGGCTCTGCCATCCACAGCAAAACGGAGACACAGCTCTATCTATCCACAGCAAAAGCCAACCAGGTCCTGAATAATTCCCGATTATTCATCTCTAAGTCAGCTTCAAGTTCAGTACCATATGTCTCATCATAGAATCTTGGATGAAGGCCAGATCCTGTGGCCCCTCAGTCATACCTTCCCTCCCAAGAAATAAAAAAGGAAGAAATTCCATAAAATCAGTAATAAAATTATATATTCAACAAATGTATATGCTATATAAGTAAAAAAAATAAGTAAAAGTGTGTCTATATACATATATAAAACTGTCTCATGTAGCCCAGGCTGTCCTCTAATTTGCTCTATAGTCAAGGATAACTTTGAACTCTTGATTCTCCTGCTTTCACTTCCCAGGAACTGGGATTATGATCATGCATCACCTGAACCAACAAGTACCTCCTTGAGTAAGACACTGAAGGGTAAGAGAGATGAGACTCGGTAAACCATAGCCTTGGGGTACCTCCACTAAGCTGGGAGAAGCTAAGGCAACCCTGAGAGACTTCAACACCAGGTTGGGTCTTGACTAACAAATGATGCAGAAGCGCCCTCAGAGGAGAAAGTCCTACAGCCTGGAATTACTGGGGTGGGGAAGATTACCCCAAGATAAGACCAGGGCAGGGCATTCGGGATATTGCCCACAAAGACACAAGCCTGGTGAAAAAGCCCAGGTGGAAGGAAGCAGGAGGGCCCCTTGTTAGTTATGGGGAAACAATACGTTCATTCAGAGCTGACTGCGAGGCAAGCACCTTTGTCCTGAGCTCACCACCTCACAGATGGATCTTCTGTGAACAACCTAAATTGTATGTTCTATATATTTCCTGTGTATGCACGTATATATATATATATTCAAAGTGATGCATTTTTAAATTTATTACTATTTATTTACATGGATGTTTTGTCTGCAGGTTTGTCTCTGCACTATATTTGTGCCTGGTACCCACAGAGACCAGAAGAGTGTGTCAGATCCCCTGAAACTTAACTTACAGATGGTGGTGAGTTGCTTTGTGAGTTCTGGGAACTGAACTCAGGCCCCTTGGAAGGTCAGCCTGTGCTCTTGACCTCTGAGCCATCTCTCCAACCCCCTACTGTATTTCTTATTCGTGTTCTGCTTCCATCTAATCTCTGACCTTGCCTTTACCTGCTGCTAGCCTTTGAAGCTCCACAAAACAGGCGCTAGAGCGGTGGTGCAGTGGTTAAGAGCATGTACCACTCTTATGAAGGACCTGAGCTTGGTTTTTAGCTCCCACACAAGCCTGTAACCCCAGTTCCAGGGGATCCACTGCTTCTAACATCTTCAGACACATGCACACACATGCACATACATACCCCAACACAGACAGACACAAGTAATTGAAAATTATTTTAAAAGTTTTATATGTATGGTGTTTTACATGCCTGTATTTCTTGGCACCACCTGTGTGCCTTATGCTCACAGAAACCGGAAGAGGACATTGGATCCCCTGGAACCGGAGTTGCAGATGTTCATTGGCTGCTATGTGGGGACCGGGAATCGAGCCTGGGTCCTCTGGAAGTGTAGCCAGTGCTCTTAAGCTCTCTGCCCTCTCTCCAGACCTTACCATATATGTTAAAGCTCAGCTAAGCAGTGGTGGCACATTGGTAGGCAGAGGCAGGGGGATCTCTGGTCTACAGAGCAAGTTCCAGGACAGCCAAATCTACATAGCCCTGAAAAAAAAGAAAAAACAAACAGAAAAGAACAACTGCACAGAACGTATCTAACCATACTTAGCACCTTCCCAGTTTCTAACCATCCCCAAAGCGATGGGGATAGTGTCCCTTTTCTTACTACTGTTTCTCAAAGGACAGTTCCCTTGTGGCCTATTGACTTCGAGTGCACATTCTTTGTTTTGTCAAGGTCTTTGGGAGACATATACCATTTTTTGTCCTTCTAGAAAACACTCTCTTTCCTGGCAATGTCCTCTGGGAAACGCTTCCTTGGGATTCATCCCTATACTGTCATAGGAATGGCTTCCTTACTCACATTCCAGGAATGAACCTATGCTCCAGTCCTGACCAACCACTGCGTTGTTGACTGCCACCACTACTACCATCACCAACAGCAGCAGCAGCATTGCCCCTGCCACCACCACCACTGCCACCAGTACTACCATCGCCAACAGCAGCAACATCACCACTGCCACCACCACCAGCAGCAGCATCAGTACAGTTAGAAAAGTCATGTGACCCAAGAGAATCCAATCAGAATGAGTCCTGAGACGCCTGTGCAGCTCCTGGAATGGAGATATTGTCTTTGCCGCACAGAGCTCCTGACCTGTCTGGCTTTCATGGAGAGCCAATCATCAGCAAAAGTCATGGGGAGAAGAAAGCAACAGAAAAGCAAACAGAGAGCCGGGCAGTGGTGGCATGCATCTTTAATCCCAGCACTCGGGAGGCAGAGGCAGGCAGATCTCTGTGAGTTCGAGGCCAGCCTGGTCTACAAGAGCTAGTTCCAGGACGGGCTCCAAAGCAACAGAGAAACCCTGTCTCAAAAAAAACAAAAACAAAAACCTAACAGCAAATAGGGAGATAGGGATATAATGCATTGGTAGAGCACTTGCCTAGCATGCTCATGACCCTGAGTTCCAACACACACACACACACACACACACACAGAATCTAAACAATTGAGCTAGGAAGGAAGGCCGCAATAGGTCATGACCTTGAGACAGAGAACCGAGATCTAATGAGTTAATTGGCTGTCTGATTTCTAGGTGTCTTGAGTCATTAGAAACAGAACATTTAGGGTTTGAGGAGTAGTTGAGTTGGTCAGGCCTTGTCCAGTATGCACAAAGCCTCAGGTCTGATCTCCAGGACATGGCACAAGCCTCTAATCTGAGCCCTTGAGAGGTAAGGCCAGAGGATCAGAGGTTTAGGATCATCCTTGGCTACGTAGACAGTTGGAGGCCAGCCTGGGCTACATGAAACACTAGTTCTGAAAGAAGGTAAAAGAGAGAGCGAGAGAGAGAAAGAGAGAGAGAGAGAGAGAGAGAGAGAGAGAGAGAGAGAGAGAGAGAGAGAGAGAGAGAGAGAGAGAGAGAGAGCCTGTAAGACGGAGCTAATAAGAAGAATTTATTGAGGGAGAACAAAAAGACTGAAAGGGAGGAAGTTGAGCAACACGGGAAGGGGAAAGCACCCAGCAAGACCTAGCTTGAGCCTGTCTTGGCCTGGTCTGCAGCTGGAGCGCTCCAGCAGTCTGAGACACAGGAAGGTTTTTGTGTCTCGGTTTCTCAGTCACTGGCTGTGGGCCTTGAGGGAGTGCCGGTCCCTGAGGCAGCTCTCTTTAACTGAGGGCAACATTGGGGAATTGGGGGCAGCCGGAAACCCTTCGCAGCCGGGCTTCTCTGGCTAAGGTGATGCGCAAGGGGCCCAGCTGTCTCTGCCTCCCCTCCAGAGTTCCACGGTAGGCAAATGTAAGGAGTGGAACAGCTGTGACCAGACCGCCAGAGCACGGTGAGGCTACGGCCTTCCCTGACGATAGGTCTCATCTATTACAAGCTGTACCTTTGTATTTCTGTCAGCATGGGTGACCATGCTGGTCCTTCTGCTCGAGCTAACTGATAGGGAGTCCTTTCCACACCCCCTTCCTCTAGTTTTTCCCTCCATAAACTGGTCTAATTCACTCTTTCTTGCACTTCTTGTGTAGAGGAAGCTAAGGCAGGATCTCATGTAGCCCAGGCTAGCTTCAAACTCACTGTGTAGCCAAGGATAACCTTGAACCCCTGATCCTCTTGCCAGCACATCTTAAGGCACACACCACCATGCCTAGTTTTCTCTTGTATTTTTACCAGCTCTTTGTGTGTGAACTTTGTAGCCTGCTGGGCAAGCCATCCAACTATGGGCCTATACCCATGGTCAGTGTGATTAATTCTTCAATACAGTGTAGGCCTTTGAGCTTAACCCTGCTGATAACCAGCATCCAAGCGTTATGCGGCTCACTTTCCTATCTTTCTTTCTAAGACAGTGTCTAGCCCTGGCTGGCCTGTAACTAGCATTGTAGACCAGGCTGGCCTGAACCGCATAGAACCCGGTCTCTGCCTCCTGAGTGCTGGGATTAAAGGCCTGCCTCACCCCGGCTGGTCACTTTTTGGCTACGTTTATCCATTGCGGCAACTCGCTCTTTCCACCCAGTCATCTCATCCCTTGGCTACCGCTGCTGGTCTCTGAAGGGCAAACCCAATGACAGAGCATTTTGGCAGACTGCTAGACATTGATCCCACACACACAGCCTGCAATCCACACGCCTAGAAAACACGCCCATTCATCCTTTCTTCTCTGTCTCTCTTCCCGGGTAATTTCTCCACAGGTATTCTCCGGGTCTTGACTGAGCTGTCCTCAGTAACCTCTCATTGGGGCGGGGCCTCTTGCCTGGAATGTCCCCCCTTCACTTCCTATTCGAATCCCATCTTTCATCACACCTCCTCCAGGAAACCCTTTACTGTTTCTCTGCCCCACCTGGATCTTTTCTCTCCCTGACAGTACACAGCTCCTAGGCCAACCACAGTGCTAACTAAGCACCTTAAGGGCGTAGTGAGGGTTAGCTGGTGGTAGCCTGTAGCTGCTATGATGCCCATACTCCAGGTAAGGCTTAGTGAGGCTAAGTACCTTGCCTACTGTCACAGAGCTAAACACTAGCAAAACCAGGGTCCAGGTCCTAACATTAGAATCCTGCCGCAGGCAGGTTCGTTTGACAGACAGGAGTGAGGTGCGGGGCAGGGCAGCTCAGAAAACTCTGCCAACGCAGGGCATGTTTGAGCAAGGGAACCATCTGGTTTGCTTTGGGAGACAAGGCTCCAATTTGCTGGTCCAGGTCCTGCTGTCAAAGAACGCTGGGGTGAAGGAGTCTGCTCGCTCTTGAGAGCAGGCGCTAGACCAAGATAAGCATCGCATGGTAGTTCCATACCTCTTTTTTTTTTTTTTAATGTCTTGTTGTTGACTGTGTTTTTGTTTTACTAGACAAGGTATCAGGCTATAGCCCAGGCTGGCCTTGAACTCATGACAATCAGGCTACATCCATCTCCTGAGTACTGAAAATATAGACATAATTACAGTTGCCACACCCACATAATAGTTTGTTGGTTGGGTTGGAAAGACTCTGAAATGGATTTGGGGAGTCGAGAGAATAGCTTAATGTTAAATGATGCTTGGCATGAGATTGGGGTGGGGGGCTTGTTATTATTGTTTTCTTTCACTGTTGGGAATCAACCCCGAACATGCTAGGCAAGTAAGTGCTCTACTGTTGACTTATATTCCAAGACATATTTTCCGCTTATATTCTACAAACAGTTTCTCTTGCTCTGGCCCCTAAAAACCATCCTTGAGAAGAGGCAATCACTTTTTAGTGCACCCATAAAAAGCACAGATTGGGAACTGTAGTTGACAACAATGAATTGAGTGTTTAAAGGTAGGTAGTAGAGAGGGGTTTGAATATTATTAACACAGAGTGATGGATGGATAGATAGATGATAGATGATAGATAGATAATAGATAGATACATAGATAGAAGATAGATGATAGATAGATGATAGATAAATAGATAAGTGATAGAGATATAGATAGAAGATAGATGATAGAGATAGAGAGAGAAAGAGAGATGACAGACAGATACACCAATTGACTTGATCTAAGCATTACCCATTGTGTACCTGTAATGGAATGTCACATTATACCACAAATATATGCAATTACAATTACAATGTGTCAATTTAAAAGTTTTGGATGGTGGTGGCACAAGCCTTTAATGCCGGCAATGACAGGCAGATCTCTGTTCTCTGTGAGTTCAATTCAAGGCCAGCCTGGTCTACCGAATGAGTTCCAGGGCAGCCAGGGCTACACAGAGAAATCCTGCCTCAAAACAACAACAAAAAAAAAAAAAAAAAAAAAAAACAAAGAAACAAAACAACAACAACAAAAAGGTTTTAGCCTATGTATGTGTAGCCTTTGGGAAGTAAAGGCAAAAGAATCAGGAGTTCGAAGCCATCCTCAACGAATCATTAGTTTATGTTACCTGAGATCATGTTTCAAAAAAATATAAACCCCACAAATAAGTAAATATTTATATATGTTAATATATATTTAAATCCCATATTATATATGAATACCCATAGTCTCTAAACTACTAATAATTTTGACTGTGTAATAAAGTACTAAGCCCTCAGCAAACCTTTTTAAACTGAGTATGAATACATAAACAGTGTGATTAAAAGCACAGAGACTTGTGGGAATAGTGGCCTTCAACTACAGTCTTAGCACTTGAAAGGCTGAGGCTAGAGGATTGTTGCCAGTTTGAGGCCAGCCTGGTCTACAAGGTGCATAATGAGATCCTGTCTCAAAACAAACAAGGGCTGGAGAGCAGGCACTGCTCTTGCAGAGGAGCTGAGTGAGGTCCTCAGCAGCACTGTCAGGCAGCCCACAGCTTCCTTTAGGTGCAGGGGATCTGACGCCCTCTTTTGGACTCCACAGGCACTGCACCCAGGTGCAACTATACACACATTTACACATAATCACAAAATACAAATAAATAAAACAAACAAATACCAACACACTGTGACTTTGTTTAAAGTGTTTTTTTGGATTCTAGTATTACTTGATAACACCAGGAATCTAGTTGTGGGTTTTTGTTGTTGTTGTTGTTGTTTTTGGTCATTGTTGCTTTGGATATTTTTGCTTTTTTTGTTTTGAGATAGGTAACCTTGACTTGTCCTGGAACTCACTATCCTGACCAGGCTCAAATTCACAGAGACCCTGCCCCTGCCTCCTGAGTGCTGCAATTAAAGGTGTGGGCCACCACGTCTAGCTTGAATCTGTATTTTACTCAGTGTGTATGAGTCTAACATCTCTCTCAGTTTCCCCAATGCCATTTTATGGCAGGTTGCAGCTTTATCTCCATCTCAAAGATAGGAAGAAAAACGGAGGGTCGGACAAGAACAGTAGTGAGTGACCAGCTGTCCCAGTTTGCAGGAAAGTAAAGATTTGACACTTTGGGTGCGGAGTCCCCATAGGCCAGGGCAAATCTCAGCAGTTGCTCCACCTATGAGATACTTTCTAGGGGGCTGGAGAGATGGCTCAGTGGTTAAGAGCATTGCCTGCTCTTCCAAAGGTCCTGAGTTCAATTCCCAGCAACCACATGGTGCCTCACAACCATCTGTAATAAGGTCTGGTGCCCTCTTCTGGCCTGCAGGCATACACACAAACAGAATGTTGTATACATAATAAGTAAGTAAATAAATATTTTAAAAAAGAGAGAGATACTTTCTATATCTCGTATTCCACAAATCAGGCCAACTCACAAATCTGACCTGTTGGAGTTTATTCTGTCCTTGCTTTATTTTGTCATTACAACCAGTATCTCCTACCTTCCACAGCCACACAGGACATTTTAGCCTGGGTTCTAGGGATCAGAACTCTGTCACCAGTCCCTTTCCCGGCTCTCTTTGGGTACTCTGGGAAAGAAGCAAATATAGGGTGTTTTGTTTTTTCCATGCTGATCTCGTTTCTTTTGCTTGCTCAGTCACAGTGTAGGGATCAAACTTAGAGATCGTCGAGCATGCTAGACAAGCCTTCTGTAAACGTTACACTTCCGTTCCTAAAACACATTCTTACACTGACCTGTGTATTTGGGGCCTGAGCATCTAGAAGGTCAGAGAATCACAAAATGGATGAGTTTTCATCTGGAAGCAAAGGAATCCAAGCTGGACCAAATCTTTGCCGGAGGATTGGCTTAACTAGAGATCTACTTTATCAACTGTTCTTTGGCGCCCCCTGGTGGTTATGATCGCAACATCTCTTTGCAATATTACTATTTTAATCCTTCCTGAAAAAGCAGAAACAACAGCCAAAAGATACTAAGCTGAAAATAAATATTAAAGCTGGGTGTGGTGAATCCCAGGACTTGGGAGACTGAGGCAGGAGGATCACAGCTGTTCAAGACAAGCTGGCCTATATCATGACTTCCAGACCAGTCAGGTATATAAGGAGAAACTGTTCAAAAAGTATTAACAGGATTTTGTGTGTGTCCGTGTGTGTGTGTGTGTGCATGTGTGCGCATGTGCATGCGTGTGTGCATATGTGCACGTGTGCGTGTGTGTGTCCGCGCGTGTGTGTGTGCACGTGTGCGTGTGTGTGTCCGCGCGTGTGTGTGTGCACGTGTGCATGTGTGTGTCTGTGCTTGTGTGCACGTGTGTGTGTGTGTGTGTGTGTGTGTGTGTGTGTGTGTGTGTGCTGATGCCCTGCTCTATCACTCCCCACTTTAGCCATTCACTGAGCCTGGAGCTAGGCCGGGGGTCAGCAAACTGCAGCAATCCGCCCTACACATAGCACATGGGGGTTATAAGCACAAGTGGCCACACCCAACTTTTTTTTTTAAATATTTATTTATTTATCTTTATGTATACAATATTCCGTTTGTATATATGCCTGCAGGCCAGAAGAGGGCACCAGACCTCATTACAGATGGTTGTGAGCCACCATGTGGTTGCTGGGAATTGAACTCAGGACCTTTGGAAGAGCAGCCTGTGCTCTTATCCTCTGAGCCATCTCTCCAGCCCCCAACTTTTTTTCTTTTTTTAATTCAGATGCTGGGGATTCAAGCTCAGACGCACCTGGTCACCTGGCAAGCCTTCTTACCCACAGACTCATCTCTGTCTCTATAGCTATATTTTTTTTGTTTTGGTTTGGTTTTTTGTTTTTTCTCTTAAATAAAATCTGCCCAAGCTGTCACAGTACAGGGTGGAGAGGATCAGGTCCACAGTTAAAGTGCATGCCAAAAGAGCTCAGACATCAAAACAAGATCTCACTGCAATACTTCAACAAATCAAAATGAATGCAAGCATCCCTGACTAGTGAGACAAGATCTCATGGAGGCCAGGCAGACTTGGAACTCTCTCTGTAGTCAAGGTTGGTCTTGAGTTCACATATTTCTGTCTCCGAAGTGCTGGGTCTGTGGGGTGGAGTCCCCAAAGTCAGCTTAGGTCCTGTTCCCCATCCCTTCAGGGTTGGAATAGAACACAGAGCCTCAGACATGCTAAGCAAGTCCTTGACCACTGAACATGTCCAGCCCAAGGTCAAGTCTAAAACACAGAACAAGCAGCTTCTAAGCCTGCCCTGACCCTGCCCTGACCCTGCCCTGACCCTGCGTCCATCCCCGCACCCTGCCCTGACCCTGCGTCCATCCCTGCACCCTGCCCTGACCCTGCGTCCATCCCCTCACCCTGCCCTCACTCTGGGCTGGGGATCCTCCACTGTATAAAATGAAGACAACTGAGCAGTAGGAAGTCCATTTTCTTCACTCTTCTTGTCTATGATGTGACACCTTGGAACAAACCCTTTCTCCCTTAAGTTGACCATAGCAACAGGAAAGCAACTAAGACACCATCTTTTGCTACACAGGGAGTTCAGGGCCAACCTGGGCTACCTGAGATCTCAAAACAAAGCAAAACCAAAAGCCAAGCAAACCAAACACAGCGAGGTGAGCGCCTCCTCTGGGGAGAGCGGAAGGCTGCCAGGAGGCTGGCAGAGCTCCATCGCCTGACCTGGAAGCTTTTGAGGTAATTACGAGAGGATTTGCTTTATGAGAACTCATTATGCCTGACATTTGTTTCACGTGGTTTTTCCCTTATAATAAAAAGTTTTTCCAAAAGAGTGGAAAACAGCACGTCTGCCCCAGTTACTCTTCCTGAAGGCTTTCTGTCTCCAAGGTGTTCACAGAGTCCACGTTCTTTTTTGTTTGTTTGTTTTTAGAGACAGGGTTTTCTCTGTGTAACAGCCCTAGCTGTCCTGGAACTCACTC
Organism: Alexandromys fortis; assembly: GCF_014885135.2. Taxonomy (NCBI): domain Eukaryota; kingdom Metazoa; phylum Chordata; class Mammalia; order Rodentia; family Cricetidae; genus Alexandromys; species Alexandromys fortis. The sequence goes on along the minus strand of NW_026068167.1, from coordinate 472,881 downwards.
TGTAGACCAGGCTGACCTCAAACTCAGAGATCTGTCTGCCTCGGCCTCCCGAATACTGGAATGAAAAGTGGGAGCCACCATGTCTTGGCGAGTTGTTTCCTTGCTTTGTTTTTGTTTTTACTGTTTGTTTAATATTTTTTTTGTGTCTGTCTGTCTGTACTTGAGTATAATGTTCATCTTGTGCATGCAGGATCCCAAGCAGCCTAGAGAGAAAGTATCCATGGATCTGGAGTTATAGGCAGTGTGAGCCATCACGTGGGTGCTGGGAACCAAAACCAGACTGCAAATGCAGTATGCAGTTTTAACACCAAGCTGTCCCTCAAGTCCAAAACATAGTTTTAAAATCAACTGTTCAGAAGTTGTTAGGTTTTTTTTTTTTTCAAAGTTAGAGAAATTTTACTACCCGATTTTAAAGCTCAGTATGATGATGCTTCAGTGCTGCGGATGGTGGGACATTAGTGTTAGGACAGACGCACAGACAACGGAAAAGGAATCTTCTGTTTGTGGTCAATTGGTTTTGTACAAAGGTCCCAGGACAGTTCAACAGGAAATGACCTGTCAACAAATGTCACTGGGGCAATAGGGGAGCCAATATGAAAAATCAAATGTAGAGCCTCCCTCCATGCAGCACAAAAAGTAACTCAGAAAGGACCATAGATGTGAGTCTGTGTGGAGCCTGGGGGGTTGGAGAGATGGCTCAGGGTTCAAGAACACTGCGGAGGACCCAGAGTCCGTTCCTGTCTGTAACTCCAGTTCCAGGGGATCCAACACTTTCTTCTGGCCTCCATGGATACTGCACGCACACACACACACACACACACACACACACACACACACACAGTGCATATACATACATGTAAGAAAAACACTCATACTCATAAAATAAAAGGGAAAAAGGAAGAGAGAATTAAATAGATTAGTGGGTAAAGGCAATTGCCACGCACTAGTGACCAGAGTTTGATACCCAGCATCCACTTGGTGGAAGAAAAGAACTCTTACATGTTGCCTTCTAACTACCACACAAAGGCTGTAGTATGTGCAAACGCAATACACACATATATGTATATATGTGCAAATATATATATGTTTGGATTTTTGAGACAGGGTTTCTCTGTATAGCCCTGGCTGTCCTGGAACCAACTCTGTACACCAGGTTGGCCTCACACTCACAGAGGTCCACCTGCTTCTGCTTCCTGAGTGCTGGAATTAAAGGCAGGTACCACCACCACCTGGCAAATTTTTAAAAAAAGTTTTAAAAAACCCAGTATGAATGAAACTTAAAATGAAATCTAGGTGGGCCAGGCATAGCGATATAGGCCTGTAATGTCAAAACCCATATGTGGGCAAAGATAGTGTATACCTGGAAATCCAGTGCTCCTGAAGCAGAGCGGTAGGAGGTCCAGGATTTCAAAAGTCATTCTTGGCTACATAGTGAGTTTGAGATCAATCTGAGACATGTAGGACCCTGATTTTAAAAATCAAGGACTGGGGGCTGGAGAGATGGCTCAGTGGTTAGGAGCATTTCCTGCTCTTCCAAAGGTCCTGAGTTCAATTCCCAGCAACCACATGGTGGCTCACAACCATCTGTCTGGTGCCCTCTTCTGGCCTGCAGGCATGCACACAGTCAGAATATTGTATACATAATAAAAAATAAATATTTAAAAAAAAATCAAGGACTTGGGGCGGCACCCCCCCAAAAAAAAGAAAGAAAGAAAGTGAAAAGAAAACTAAACTACAAAACTTCTAGAAGAGCACAGAAGAGGAAAATATTTGTGATGTGACCTCCGTTAGAAAAAGAATTTTTAGAGATGATATCAAAAGCAGGGCTGGAGGCCAAGCTCAGTGCCACAACATTTGTCCAACATGATTTGATGCCTTGGGGGTCCATCCACGGCCCTGGAAGGAAAAGAGCAAGATAGACTGGGAGAGAATGTCTGAGAATCCAGCAAAGGGTTTACAGAGAAGTTTTGAGAAATCTTTATTGTATTTTAACATTCATTGTGTGTGCATGTGTGTGGTGGAGGGTATGGCACGCATTGTCTCAAGGCCATAGGACAACTTGCAGGAGTCAGTTCTCCCCTGTCCACCATGTGGGCCCCAGGGATGGAACTGGTATCATCAGGCTTGCCATGAAAGCACCTTTACTCACTGAGCCCAAAGATATCACTGAGGGTTTGGGGGTTGGTTTAAATTTATTTATTTGTGTGTGTGTTTGTGTGCATGTGTAGGTACGTGCTCCATGGCACATATGTAGAGGTCAAAGGACAACTTTCAGGTGTCATCTCTCTCCCAAGGCAATAAACTCAAGTCATCAGTCTTGGCATAAGATAACTTTACATGCTGAGCCAGCTCCTCCTCCCCAATTTTTTTTTTAACTCAAGACATTCCAATTTTTCTTAAATGGATAGATGATTCAAACACATTATAAAAGTGGTATATAGGTCACCAAAACACATCTAAAAGGACCCCAGCTCCAGAGTCATCAGGGAAATGCAAAACTAAAATTATACGAGCATAGTCCCAACACTTGCAGGGGGAGGCAGGAGAATCCGCCGATGAAAACCATCATTACCTATATAGCAAATTAGAGGCTATAAAGAGATGGCTGTGTGGGAGACCCTGCCTCAAAAAATAAACAACCAGAGGCTTTTCAAAAAATTCAGCAGAGGTGAGTGTGATCCAGTTAAAGCTTACGTGCTCACCAGAGCAACTGTCACCATGCAGACAGACATGGTGCTGGAGGAGCAGAGAGTTCTGCAGCTTGATCCTCAGGCAACAGGAAGTGAACTGTCTCCACCCTGGGTGCAGGTTGAGCATATGAGACCTGAAAGCCCGCCCCCACAGTGACACACTTCCTCCAACAAGGCCACACCTCCCAATAGTGCCACTCTTTGTAGGCCAAGCATTCAAATACATGAGTCTATGAGAGCCATACCTATCCAAACCACTATAGCCTTGGATGCTTTGTGTGCGTGTGTGCTTGCAGTATATGTTTGGTGTGTGTGTATGCATATGGTGTGTATACTATATCTGTGACGTCTGTGTACATGTGTGGTGTGGTATGTGTGATTTGTATATATGTGCATGATGTGTGTATATGTGGTTATGGTATGTATGTATGTGTGTGGTATACGTTTTGTGTGTGATGTCTGTGGTCTGTGCTGTGTGTATATGTATGTGGTGTGTTTATGTGTGTGTCTGTGTTGTGCATGTGCGTGGTGTGTATATGCAGATATGTGCATGTGTTTGTAATATGTGGTATGTGTGTGTGCAAATGTGGTGGTATGTAGTATTGTGTGTGGTATGTGTCCCTAGTCCTCTTGGTGTCTATTAATGGGGTGTGTGTGGTGTGTGTGTGTGTTTATGGTATGTGTGGTGTATGTGTGTGGTTTGTGTATATGTGTGGTGTTGTGTGGTATGTGTGTGTAGTGTGTGATATATATGCATGTGGTATTTGTGTGTGTGGTGTGTGTATGTGGTGTGTATATGTAGGTGGGGCTTATGGGATATATGTGCATGTGTTTATAATGAGTGGTATGTGTGGTGGTGTGTGATACGTGTTTGTTGTATGTAAGTGTGATATGTGTATGTGTAGTATGTGTGTGGTCTTGTAAGAAGGCTGCTTGTTGATTCCTGGCCACTCAGCCCCAAAATAATCACACAGAAACTATTATTTAAATCACTGTTTGGCCCATTAGCTCTAGCTTCTTATTTTCTAACTCTTACATCTTAATTTAGCCCATCTCCATTAATCTGTGCATCACCACAAGGTCATGGCCTACCAGCAAAGTTTCAGCACATCCATTTCCGGCTGTGGCTCCATGGCTTCTCTTTGACTCTGCCTCCTTTATCCCAGCAGTCAGCTTAGTTTTCCCTGCCTAACTGAGTTCTACCTTGCTATAGATCCAAAGCAGGTTTGTTTTTTTTAAATTAATCAATGATATTCACAGGGACATGCCACCATGTTCAGCTCCAGCTGTGGTGACAGGGACATCTCACCACACTCAGCTCCAGCCGTGGTGACAGGGACATCTCACCACACTCAGCTCCAGCCATGGTGACAGGGACATCTCACCACACTCAGCTCCAGCCATGGTGACAGGGACATGCCACCATGTTCAGCTCCAGCCGTGGTGACAGGGACATGCCACCACGCTCAGCTCCAGCCGAGGTGACAGGGACATCTCGCCACACTCAGCTCCAGTCATGGTGACAGGGACATCTCACCACGCTCAGCTCCAGCCGAGGTGACAGGGACATCTCACTACTTTCAGCTCTAGTATTCCTTTTAGCAAACTCCTTTAGAATGTCTTTAGTTTTTATCCCTAAAATGTGAGATGCAGACAGTGCGGGCCCCATTCTTCTTTCTTTCACAGGATTGGAATTGAACCCTGCAGAGTGTCTACCACTGGGCCTCACTGTCAGCCCTTTCTTCTTCCTTTATTTCAACACCGGATCTACCTGCCTCAGCTCTGGGAGGCTGAGATTATAGGTGTATGCCATCACACCCAGCCAGACCATCAACATTCTCTCCCCAGGGTGGAGACTCAACCAATCCAGGCCAGTCAGAGTGCTCCCTGTTAGGAATAATCTTAAGACAAGCTTCTCTGCCAATGCAAATAATTCCAATCAGACCAAATTAGACCAAAATTAAAGATGCCCATGCTTACTGCAGCATTCCCGGGTAACCAGGAGCATAGCAAGGGAAAGAGAGAGAGAGGGAGACAGAGGGGGAGATCACACAAAACCTGAAGACCACGTGGGGTTTTTTTTGGGGGGGAGCAGTCTAAATAGCCTGTGGGAGTGGTCCTGACCCTCCCTGGGAAGGGGTCAGTGATGGTGGGCTTTTCTGGAGGTGGAGTCTGGACTAAGGCTGGGGTGACACTTCCAAAGATGGATGCTGGGTATCACATTCCAGACTCTTTGTATAAGGGGTAACAGGGAGCTGAGGTGATGCTTATAACCAACATTTTAGGTTCTCTTTGGATAAAGGGGTGTCAACTCAAGTCTGGCTACTTCCTGCAAGCATGGGGCAATGTGGGGAAGGGGAGAGCTGGAAGTTGGTGGACTCATGCTCAGTGAGAGGTGCAGCTGGAGTGGCATCCAGTTTACTGTCATTCTGGAGTCCACAGGCAGCTGCCTTTTGAGGGATATGAGAAGGCAGGTGGCTAGGAGAGAAAAAATATTGTTATTATTGGCCCTATAAAATAGGGCTAGCCATGGGAAGTCACTAACTGCCGCAAAGAATGGGACAGAGACGTGCCCTGGTTGTACAGGCAAGGCTCGGGTGTATAATTGGGACACAATAGCAGACAAAACCAAATTTTAGTTGGCAGGTGTCCTTGATCCAGGAGAGTTGGTACCAGTGGTGAAGTCCCAGGAGCTGGTGTAGGTGTTTGGCATTGTCTAGAGAGCACTTTGTAAGTTGGTTTTGGCCTAGACACCAGGAGTGACCTGTAAAATATGCTTGAAACTGGCTGGGTTAAATTAGGATCTGGAGACTGTTTTTTACCAGACCTGATTTTTGATAAAGGGAATTGGGAACTCTGGATTTTTAAGTCCTGGACTATGAAGCCTGGTAAAGAGGCACACCTCTCTGTATTTTACCTTAAGTCATCAAATGCCATTAGACAGACAATTAAAGCAAGTTGGGAACTCTGGATTTTTTTAATATTTATTTATTATGTATACAATATTCTGTCTGTGTGTATGCCTAAAGGCCAGAAGAGGTCACCAGACCTCATTACAGATGGTTATTAGCCACCATGTGGTTGCTGGGAATTGAACTCAGGACCTTTGGAAGAGCAGGTAACCGCTGAGCCATCTCTCCAGCCCCCGGAACTCTGGATTTTTGAGACACAACTAAAACCTGTTGATCTTGAACTGAGAAGCCTGTGAAAGAGGCACATCTGCCTGTATTTTTAGCAGGAAACTTAACAAATGTAGTGATGAGCTACCAGTACCTAAGTCATCAGATGCCATTAGACAGGTCTAAGGGGATAAATGAGCAAAAATGAGACAGCTTTTTTAGCTACACAGGCAACCCCAAATCTCTTTTCAGCCCTTGAAGAATGTCAGCCTAGAAGCAGCACCTGCTGTTAGCTGCTGAGTACAAGAGGCCCAAAGATTTTCCTGTGAGGGGGGAAGATTTAGTCTACCTGTCTCGGCAGGATGAGAAGATCACTTCCCCGGTGGCATCTCGGAAGCTGAAGAGGTGAAATGCCGCTTTTTGCTGTGTGGGTGGCTTTGCCAAACCCAAAGGCAAGCCTCAAGGCAGAAGGTCTTCTGTAACCATAAGTCTTCTTGGAGGAGCTATGGGATGCTGGCATGTCTCTATGTTAGAAGCTCTTTTGTTAAATGCTATACTCTTAGATCTGTAAAGGCACTTGAGAGTCAGGGTATTATTATTACCTGTTGTTTTAAACTGGGCATATAAGCTACATTTAGACATGTATTTTATCCAATTAGTTATAGTTTACCAATGCTAGTAAATGTAAGAAGATTAAAAGGAATATTTTAATAAGTCAAAGAATACTAGCACATGTGGATGCTCTTACCAGAGATGGTGGTGGGGTCAAAATGGCGGTTACCCACGTGTTTGTATTTTTTTTAGAGCTGTTTTAGTCTGGAGTTATCTTAAAACAAGCACACATGCACACAGAAACAGAAATCCACATTCTTACACAGACATACTGTGGCCACATTATTCTAACAGACAAACAGAACACTTCTAGAAACCTGTGTCAGCTGACCAACTTAAAATCCCGGCATATTTAGGGGATGGAAGCCAGGAGAGTGGAAGAACGGGGGAAACAGATCCGTTTTGGGGACTCTCAGAGTGAGACAAACAGCTAGAGAAGCAGGACAGAGAAGTGTGGAGGGGAGCAGGACGTAGAAGTGGGGGCAGGATCACACATTTAGAAACCACGGGCTACAGAGAAGCGGGAGGAAGAAGCAGAGAGGGGAGGTGGACATAGAAGCCAGGACAGGAGTAGGGAAGAGAGGAGGGAGCATGCGGCAGAAACCGTTGGCTATGGACCCTTGTTTGCTTTACAGCCCCAATATAAAAGGATTTTTGTGAAAGGCAGCCCAAGGGTGTTTGAGGAAACGGCTTTGAAATACAAGGACCCAGTAGACGCCCATGCCTACTGGGACTCAAGCCACTGGACAGAACTTTTGAGTCAAAACGGGGGTGCATGAGAATTGAGTGGCAGACGTCTCCAAACACACCCAAGTCTTCTCTCAGTGAGGCATGGCTGGCCCTGTGGGTCAGACTTCCCGTGCTGCCTCGACTTCAACAGAAAGCCCAAAAAGCAAATGGGTCCCCTAACCCTACCGGCCATGTACTCCAAAAAGGGAACTCACCGAGTCTAAGCTGGTCTTAGCCTGGCGGAGAGTGCGCAAGAAGGACATTTTCCCAGCCCATGGTGCTGGGCCCATGGGAAAAACAGACCCCTCAGTGGGAAACCTCCATATATTAGGAGTAATCTTAAAACGATTACTCTCTGCCAACGCAAATAACTCAAATTAGACCAAATTAAAAGATGCCCACGTTGACTACAGTGCTCCCGGGTGTCCGGGAGTATGGAGAGATAAAGAGACAGACAGAAGGAGCGATCATGCAAAACCTGAAGACCATGGGGTTTTGTTTGTTTGTTTGACTGGCAACCTAAATAGCCTAGTGGTCCTGATTCTCTCTGTGGAGGGGTCAGCGCTTGGTGAGCTTTTCCGGAGGTGCAGTCTGGACTAAGACAACTCCCAGGCTAGGGGCTGGGGTGGCACTTCCAAAGATGGATGCTGGGTATTACACTCGCTTGGATTTCACCAGGGTCAGTTGGAAAATGTTCTCTCTCCCCTCTAATTTATTTTATTTTTTATTTATTTTATTTTTTTGAGAAGGAGTCTCACTGCGTAGCCCTGGCTGGACTGGAACTTCCTATGTAGAAAGACAAACAAATGTAGGCTCTGAGCCACCCATGGCCACCTCGCTTGGACACACAAAGTGTGATTGCTGTTTTGTGGAGCCTTCATACACTAGTTCTTAGGGAGAATTTTTTTTTTCTTGCTTGATCGGTCAGTGGTACTCAGGGTCCCTTTGCACCTGAGTCTTTTGAAACTAGAACGCAGGGAAATGAAAATGCAGCAACGTAGAGGATGTAGATGATGAAGAGCGAGATAAAGGATGGTGGTGGGGTGCAGCACTGATGACGCAGAGCTAGATTAGGGATGGTAGTGGGGTAACAGAACCCTGCAGCTGAGCAGGAGCAGCCTGGTGAAGGCAATGAGAAAACACAATCACTGGGGTTCCCAGCAGGGAGGGCTGGCTTCTTGCTGAGAAGAAAGGTGTGGCTTTAAAGCCTCCTTCGCTCTCTACTGGGAGGTCAGGCACACACCTTTTGTAACTCAGCACTGCCCTGCTGTCTGCTGCTTTCTCTGGTCCACAGTGAGAAAATGAAGGTTCCCTCCCGACTCTGGCTAGGGTTTCCACCTATTGAGTCCTTACCCCTGCTCTGTGGGTGGCCATGGACTCCGCTGTGCTGTGCACAGTACCTGGATTCCTGACTCACCCTGGAATCCTTTACAGAGATCTGTTTCTCTGCACCGCAGTGTTCAGTGTTCACGGAGAACTGCAGCTAAGGCTGAGGCTGAGACTATTGTTTGGTTGGTAGACTACTTAGCGAGCATGCACAAAGCCCCATGCTCTGAATGAAAACTGAGGCCGTGAATGCTCCTAGGTCTGGGGCTGAGGAGAAAAGTTGCTTTTCAGCGAGAAAACCGCCTGAAGAATCAAAGTATTATTTTTCTTTAAGTACATACATTTTAACTTCTGTTCCTAGTTTACACCGATCTCAGTAGGTTTCCACTTGGCTGGCAGACACATCTAAGCATCAGTCGCTGACGACAACCTGCTCTGAACGACTGCGAACCCTGGCCTTGCTGAGAGCTGATGTGGCCCAGTCCAGCTGATGTGAACGCTCCCTGTCTCTTCAACAGAGTCTGTGAACCACATGCTTCTGATGAGTGCCCCATGGCCTGAATTCCCTTCTTACCTTTGGCTAGCCTTTCAGCCTACTGGGGCCCTGGTGACAACACCCCAATGTCAGCTTGAAGTAGTTGCATAAAGGAACATGCCATCCCATGCTCCCTGCCCAGAATAGGTTGAAATGCTGAGACAAGGGGGACTCCTGGCATGGGGGTACAGTGACTACCTAGAGTGCCCATTGATATACCAGACCAGGGGATATTGTGTACTAGTCAGGCTCATTTCGAGAATACCTATCACACTGATCAGGAGTGATCAGACCTCACGCAGCAAGGATGGAGCCAGCCTTCACGGTTATGGAGACATTAGAGCGCCTACTGTTTGGTTGGAAGTGTCACCCCAGCCCCCTGGCAGTCCTATATCCAAAAAGTCTGGAATGTTTGGGTCCAGGCTTCATACCAGCGCTGGCATCCATGTGTTGGGGAGTCTAAGATGTTTGGGTAGAACTTTTCATCCCAAGTCCCTTCCCCTGGGAGTTGGCCACAGTCCAGACTCCACCTCTAAGAAAGCTGGCCAAATGGTGACCCCTCCCCAGAGAGGGTCAAGACCACTCCCACAGGCTCTTTAAACTGTCCCCAGCAAATGAACATGGGGTCTTTCTGGTCCTCCTTTTCCCTCTCCGAGCGTTCCCAGTTTTTCTTCCCATCTCCATCCCTGGGGGACCTGGAAAGCCACCCACAAGTGCTGGCATCCATTAAACCTGGGCTTTTTCTAATTCAGTTCGATTTGGATTATTGCATTGGCTTATCAGCCGGGCCATAAAAACTTTTCACCTATGACAGTCCTCACACTTGGCCTACTTTTAGGCATTAGCCTGGGGGATTGGGAATGGGAATCTCAGCTCTAGTAACCCAGAATCAGTATTACTCCAGTCTACGTGTTGCCATAGATGCATAGAAAAATCCATCCCCCACCTAGAGGAGTCCTTATCCTCCCAGGCGGAAGTAGTCTTGCAGAACAGGAGGGGATTAGATCTTCTTATGGCAGGTTGGGCTCTGTGCAGCTCCAGGGGAAGAATGTTGTTTCTTCACTGATCATTCAGGAATAATCAAAGGTAACATGGCTTAGTGTTAGAGAAGGACTGGCAAAGCAGAAAGAACGCCAGGCCAGCCAGGGTTGGATTGAAACCTGGTTTAATAGCTCCCCTTGGTTGACCGCTCTCATCTCTACAGGGACCCCTGATGATTCTGCTTTTGTTACTGACTTTCGGGACTTGCATTTTTTAAAAAGATTGGTTTATTTATTATATATACAGTATTGTGTCTGCCTGCAGGCCAGAAGAGGGCACCAGATCTCATTACAGATGTTTGTGAGCTACCATGTGGTTGCTGGGAACTGAACTCAGGACCTTTGGAAGAGCAGGCAGTGCTCTTAACCTCTGAACCATCTTTCCAGCCCCAGGGCCTTGATTCTTCTTAACCAGCTACTGAAATTCATGAAAGACAGGTTGTGTATAATACAATTTATGGTCCAGAGATCACAAATCTACAGTCCCCTCAGTACTGAAGACACTCATGAGAGAACTGCTAGGAACCCATGATTGGGTTCAATATACTTACTAGAAGGGGGGTGGGAATGAAGAACCAAAGTTCCTCCATTTTGTTCTCCGCCTCCATCGTGTGTCTTGTGTAAGCTATTTCCTGTAAAACATTCCAGTCCTCAGAAATGGCTAGAGGCAAAAGTAACAGGGTAGCCAGCTGGAAAGTACAGAGAACTGCAGAATGTCCCCACCTGAAGGTCAGCCAATAAGAAAACTTGACAAGCAACAGGTGAGGTTCGAAAATAAAATTTTTGAAAAGTCCCTAGATGTGAGCCAATCAGGATTGAGCCTGTCACCCCACACCCTGCTAATATAACTTTTCTGGTATTTGCCTTTAAATAATGCCCTCTAGAAGGGTGGGTACCTTCTCTCGGTGCTGCACTGACGAGGTCCCTGCCAGCTTGAAAAGGAGCACACAATAAACCTTGCTTTTGCATTTTGGTAGTCAATCTCCCTGGTGGTCTTTTGGGGTCCCCACAGACGGCATAACATAGCCAGGAGGCATTTGGAAGGGTCCAGACTGAACCAGAACATGGTGGGTGAGAGAGGAAGAGAAGGGGTGGCAGAGAGAGAGAGAGAGAGAGAGAGAGAGAGAGAGAGAGAGAGCAAGAGAAACCACCAGAAGCCAAGAGAGCAGGTAGCCAAAATGGCTATTGTATAGTACAGAGAAGCTGAGGGAAGGAAAGCCCCTGGGTTAGAGAGGTTTAGGGAAGGGAGCTGGCAGGAGTCACAGGTACTGAGTGAGACCTATCCCAGGTTTCTTTTTTTTTATTATTTATTTTTATTTTATTTCCATTTGGTATTTTACTACATGTATGTCTGTGTGAGGATGTTAGATCTTGGAGTTACAGACAGTTGTGAGCTGCCATGTGGGTGCTAGGACTTGAACCCAGTTCCTCTGGAAGAGCAGTCAGTGTTCTTAACCACTGAGCCATCTCTCCAACCCTATCCCAGGTTTCTTAAAGATCTAATAGATTTAGGTGCAGCACGTCTTTAATCCTAGCACTCTGGAGGCAGAGACGGGAGGATCTCTATCAGTTCTAGGGCAGTCTGGTCTACAGAGCGAGTTCTAGGGCAGGCTCCAAAGCTACAGAGAGCTCCAAAGCTCTCAAACAAACAAACCAAAAATAAAATAAAATAAAATAAAATGAGAAAAACAGAAGGAAGGTGTGGTACATGCCTGTCACCCCAGCACTTGGGAGGTAGAGGCAGGAAGATAAAGAGGTTAAACTCCTCCTGGCTATATAGCCAGTATGAAGACAGCCTAGGTTACATGAAAGCTTGTCTACATACAAACAAAGTAAAGAAAGCAAAACCAAAAAACTACTGCTAAAACCCAATGATAAAGAAATGCGAAAAAAATTCTACCATTTGGGAGGTTTAAGCAGAGGGATAGAGAGTTCAACGCCAGTCTAAGCTACACACTGAGTTCAAGAGTATAAAGACCACTCTCTGGTGGAAGGGTTGTTGTTACTCTGTAGATGGTGGAAAGACCAGTCTGGTGAAAGGGTTATTGTTCCTCTGTAGATGGAGAAATTACTGCTTAATTTCTACTGAAATTTTGTTTTATGCAGATTTGTGCTAAATACTAAGAGGAAGTAAGTAGTTGTAATTCCAGCACTCAGGAGACAGAGGCAGAAGGATTTCTGTAAGTTCAAGGTCAGCCTGGTCTACATAGCCAGTTTCAGGACAGCCAGGGCAAGCTTTATTTGTTAGATCATAAACAAAATATCAATATATTTTGCGTTTTGTCTCATATTAAAAAGGTTATAACTAATATAAGAAAAACTGTATACAATAAGTATAATGGTCTGCTCTGTCCCTTTAAGAGATAAGTCATGCTCACTCCTTACTCATTCGCCTGAGGCAAGCTGATCTTCAGCTTCCAGCCTGGGTCCTTTTCTTTTCCATCTTCCCCTAGAAGAGGCAGCTTTTGTCTCCCTTCTCCCCTTCCCCCTTCTGTTTCTCTCTCTCTCTCTCTCTCTCTCTCTCTCTCTCTCTCTCTCTCTCTCTCTACCTCTCTCTGTTCTTCTACTCTTCTCTTCCCCCTCCATAACCCACTAAATAAATAGCCAACCTCACTCTGCATGGCATGCCTATCCATGTCTCTGTCTCTCACCTGCCACATGGTGCCATGTGGCTCCCCTGCCTGGGACCACCTTTAGAGACCTATGGTGTGGTCATGGGAGACCTGTGGCATGGTCTTGTGGTGTGCCCATTTGTCTGTCTCTCCTCAAGGGACTGGCTGCCCCATCAAGGTCTTTCACCCACCATGCAGCTCCCTGCCTGGGATTTGTGGCCAACTGCAGCTACTCAGGGAACTTCCCTACCCCAGCCTGGGGCTGGCTGCTCTCGGGACCCACTGCCTGCTGCCACTTTGGAGACCTGTGGCATGGTCTCATGGCCCACTGCAGCCACTCAGGGACCTGCAGCATTTGACTTTTACCATTACAATAAGTACAATAACTTCATATAATATATACAAGTAATAAGTACATTAACAATGTCTAGTCCATTTGCATTCAACAAATTCAGAGAAAATACTTCATTATTTATCCTATCTTGGTGAGTCCAAAGTCTTGTACCTAATTTACTTTTTATCATAATTTGAATTAGCATCCAAAACTTTTGATCTCTCTCAAACTTATACACTTTACAATTCTTTAGTGAATTTCTTTTCTGAGTCTCATAAACAAGGAAAACTACCTTGTCTTCAACTACTTGAAAGACCTAAGAAGAAAGTAATATTAACTGAGTGAGCAGGAAGTGTAAGCAAGTGACTTCTAAAAATTGTGAGTAATGACAGAAACAGCTGGCTGCCTGGACAGTCATGCAAAATTTCTCTGCAACATTGGGGCATCCATCTTCAGCTGACAGGCCTAGAATATTTGACAGACTTTTCTGTGAAACAAAAGGATTGTCCTTCTTTGAAGGATTGTTCCACCTTTCTTGACAAGATTTGGCAGTCACGCTCTTTTGTGCCTTGCTTGTCGAATTAGGACAGCACACTGTCAGCAGTCACGGCAAGGGCTTTTTCTTGCCCAGTGGCTTACTTTTGCCACAAAGAAAGAAAACTCCATGTGGAGTTTCTTTGGTGCCCGTTATCTCCTCTGGAATAGATTGGTGCTGCCAGGAGCAGAAATGTCTCATTGTCATAAAAAAAAGAACCCATGTTATTAATACATCTTAAATGCCATTTTCCGTAGATCTTTGAAGTGTTTGAAGATGACCTGTCTATTTAAAACATCTGTTTGACCTTGACAACATACCTGATATGAGTACATGTTTAATTGTAACAGATGACTAATTATTAACCTGCATTTCCTTACTATCCTAAGCAGTTGTTAACTTTCAAGAACTAGACACTTATTTGTTACATTGTTAAATGAGATATATAGATATAATACCATGAACAAGATTAGAAACTTGGCCAGGCAGTGGTGGCACATACACTCAGGAGGCAGAGGCAGGTGGATCACTGTTAGTTTGAGGCCCCCCTGATCTACAAAGGTAGTTTTAGTACAGCTAGCAGCTACAGCTGTTGCACAGAGAAACCCTGTCTCAGAAAAACCAAAACAACAAACAAACAAACAGAAAAAGATTAGAAATGTATGTACAGTATGTTTTAACAAAATTAATTTCTTATTTGTATCAATATACAAAATTTGTATACAATATACAAAAGTCCAATACAATGTACAATATTTAAACTTAGTAGTTGCTTTCTTTTTTAGACAGGGTTTTGCTGTAGTTTTAGTGTAGTAGTTGCTTTTTAAAAGTAGATTCAATAATCTACCTTTTAATGTTATATCTACATCCACCCTTTTTTCTTTCCAGAGTAGATTCAACAATCTACCCTTTTATCTTATCATACCTGTATCCCTTTTTTGTTTTCGAAACAAGAACTCTGAATCTAATCTCCTTCGTTCAACTTTCCTCCTGACTGTAACCAATACCAACTTATAACCAACCCCCCTAAACAATGACAAATATCCATAACCCACTGAATGACGAAAACCCACCCCATTTCTTGGGAATGTGGCTGCCATATTCTTAAGTTTACATCCTGCTGTCTGGGGCAATGGCATCTTTAGGGAATCCTGAGAAGAAAAATTTGGGTTAATTGTCAAGTCCTGGGAGAGGTAGCTGCATCATCTGTTGTCCAGTCCAGTCTCTGTAATGGGAAAGTGCAGGACTTGTGTTGTAATTATAATTCTGCTGGCCTGCCCTGTCACCTGGGTACCCTGTCCCTTTAAGAGACAAGCTCCGCCCACCCCATCCCCTTCTAGCTGATCTCATACTTCCTTTCCTCCTCTCTCTTTCCATCTGTCCTTCTTCTGAAGAGGCAGCCTCTCCCTTCCCCTTTCTTCTCTTTCTCTGCCCCTTTCTCTCTATTTCTCTCTTCCCTCCATAACCCCCTTATCCTTATATCCTTCCTAATACCCACTAAATAAACTCTCTCTGCATGGTGTATCTGTCTGTCTCCCACTGGCAGCAGTTCCCCACACCAGCAGGGGAATCTGCCAGGGTCACTCCACCATAAATCATAACAGCTTGTCTCAAGTCCTGACTAGATCATCTCAGCTAGCTACCTTGGAACTGCCCTGAGCAGTTTGTAGTCCACAGCCAATCTTTAGGAGGTGGTTTTCAGCTTGGTGGTGTTGTCACAGTCCTGATGGACCATCGTTGTGGAATTCCGTCTTCTTTTCAGCCACAAGTGAGAACAGAACTAGTCCAGGGCAAAGGGCCAGCGGGACAGTTTTGGTTGTCATGAAGGCAGTCAAGTCTCTAGGTGGTCTATGCAAGAGGATGGCGAGGTTCCAGACCCACTGAGACTAATACCAACAGTAGCACAACAGCTTGTACCAGCACCCGCCCTTCAGCATCCCTTACTTCTGTTCCTTCAGCCTTTGTGCGTGGAGAAGATAGTTTACTTGGACTTCTTCCTCATCTTCCTTCTCTTCCGCTTCAGCCTGCGCATTCGCTTCTTCCTTTATTTCACTCTCATGGTGCAGGAGTTTTGAGGAAGATGGTGCTAAGCCCAACAGACGAAACTTTTGTTTTATCTTCTATAGTTGTTTTATCATCCAGAGCAATATGGTTTCTTTTTTTTTTGTTTGTTTGTTTGTTTGTTTGTTTTGAGACAGGGTTTCTCTGTAGCTTTGGAGCCTGTCCTGGAACTAGCTCTGTAGACCAGGCTGGTCTCGAACTCACAGAGATCCGCCTGCCTCTGCCTCCCGAGCGCTGGGATTAAAAGGAGTGCACCACCACTGCCTGGCTAGCAATACGGTTTCTTACAATAGGCATTAAGTTCTTTAATTGCTCTGGGAAGGAGCTTCCTCTAGGATGGCAGGAAGCGACTGAACTGGATTTGGCAATAGGGGCTTGCAGGGATTTTAAGACAGTTTGTCTGTCATTTCTCACAGTTTGTGGAAGTCACTTGCTTGTACTTCCTGCTTACTCAGTTAGTAATATTTCCTCTCAGGTCCCTGAGGTAGTTGAAAACTAGATAATTATAGTTACAGTTTTCCTTGTTTAAGAGACTCAGAAAAGAAGCTCACTGAAGAGGTATAAAGTGTAAAAGGTGGAGAGATATTAAAAGATAGTTTGATAATGCAAATTAGAACAGAAAGTGAACTAGATACAACCTTTTGGACTCACCAAGATGGGATAGATAATGGAGTATTTTCTCTGAATTTGTTGAATGCAAATGGACTAGACATTGTTGATGTGCGTATTGCCAGTATATTGTACATATTGTACTTATTGAATATAGTTTTTCTTATATTTGTTATAGCCTTCTCTTTATTTTAGACAAAAAGGGGAAATATGGTGATATTTTGTGCTTTAATAAATAAAGCTTAATCAGTCTCTCAAAAAGCAAAACAGAACAAAAACCCCCAAACAAACAAACAAACAAAAAACTCCACTTACAACAAAAGTCTGAAGACCCCAGTTTGAGCCAAGGAACCCAGGTAAAAAGCTTGATGTGGTGACATCCATCTATAATTCTAGTACTCCAATGAAGACACGTTGTTATTGTTATTTAAAGACATGAGGGTGGTGGGGGGAAGGCCAGTCCCATGAGGGGTGGCAGTCCCAGGAGGGGTAGCAGCAGGTGACCTGAGGCCTGGGGAGAGGGAAGTCCCCTGAGGCCTTGGTGACTCCCCTGGGGCCTTGGAGGATCACCTTGGTGGGTGGGAGATCATGGCGGGTAAGAGACAAAGGGATAGATCACACAGAGAGGCGAATTTACTTAGTGGGTTATGGAGGGGAAAGGGAAAGGGGAGAAGGGGGAAGGAGAGAGAGAGAGAGAGAGAGAGAGAGAGAGAGAGAGAGAGAGAGATAAAGAGAAGAAGTTACCTCTTCAGGAGAGAGATGGAAAAAGAGAGAGTGCAGGCTGGAGAAGGCAGGATATCTGTTTCCCTCTATGGAAGGGGAGGGGTTGGGAGAGGGCGTGGCTTGTCTCATAAAGGGACAGTGTACCCAGGTGACAGATCAGGCCAGTAGATCATAACATTCCCATCTCTTTCTTATAATAAAAAGGCAGGAGGTTAGGCACAACAGATTGAAGGAATTGGGATGGTGGATTCTCAAGACTGCTTCCTGCTTATTTGTGGGCGTCATTTTGTGGGAGGAACCTGAGAAAGCTGGGTGCTAGTCACATCCTGGTGTAGATGGTCTAATGTAATGGTCTATCCTGTCCCTTTAAGAGACAAGCCCAGCTCACTCCCCTCCCCTTCCACTGAGGCAAGAAGATCTTCCTTCTGCTTCCAGCCTGGGAGCTCGCTCTTTTCCATCTTCTGTCCAGAAGAGGTAGCTTCTCTTCTCTCCCTCTCTGTTTCTCTTTCTTTCTCTCTATCTGCCTCTCTCTCCTCATCCCTGTTTTCCCTTCCTCTCCCCTTTCCCCTTCCCTTCCATAACCCAGTAAATAAGTATCCAACCCCACTCCGCATGGCGTGCTATCCATCTCTGTTTCCCACCCACCATGGCTGACATGCCAAGGTCTCTCACCTGCTGCAAGGCTCCCTGCCTAGGACTCGCTGCCCCTCGTGGCCAGCTGCCCGCTGCTGCCACTCGGGGAAACAGCACCATTTTATTTTTACCATTACACATGGGAGGCGAAGATTATAGTCATTTGAAAGCTGGAGAGCCAATTATCCTGTAGTATGACCGCCAACACAAGGCGCGATCTACGGGCACAATTGGAGACATGAAGGCTGATGGAGACAGATCTTACTGCTGGGCCAAGCTAGTGAACTGCCACAGAAAGCAGGGAGCCAGTATCACTGACATCCAGACCATCTTAAGAGCTGGGTTCTCCCTCCAATCAGACATCAGGAGAGGCCCAAGCAGACCTCCATTGGAGGGACTCTGGCCAGCTACAATACGGCAAACACGGCTCTGGTAGACTTTGCCCTTTCTCCCAGTTCCCTCTGTCTTGCTAAAAACCATTAGATAGCATTCCTAAATCTAGCCACCAAGGTCTAGTCCCTTATTTGACCGCTTCCTCTTCCTGAGGCTGACTATGGAATGTTGTGGAATAGGTAGGCAGGAGGTGCGGGCCGGACGTTGGACAGAGGGAGCTCTGGAAAGAAGAAGAAAGGAGTGGCCAGCCAGATGTTGAGGTAACTGAGATACATAAAAGAATGTAGATGAAAGGATATGGGCGAACCACCATTTGTCTGTGGGCCACATCTGTCTCCCCTCTATCTAGAGACAGTCCTTTGTCCCTCTGGGACAAATATCCCTGTCCCCTCTCCATTGGTCCCTTCCTTTCTCCCTCGTCCTCTATCTCCTGTCTCTGCGTTCTTGCTCCTTGTCCCTCTGAGGCAGATACATCTCCTTGGCCCGGAGCCAATACCAACCCTTTCTCTCCCCATCTCTACTCCCCTGGCCACGTGGTGAGAGTAAGAGGTCTGCTGGTCCATGGTGACCTTCAGCAGGTGACTCTGGTGGCCTTTCTACACAGGCAGCGGTTTTAAGGTACACCACTGGAGAACCTCCAGCTCTATCCTGCTTGATCTGGAAAAGCCCGGTTCCTCTCTCTCCAAATCCTCTCTGAGAATCTCCAACAAAGGTGCCAAAAAAGCCCAGTTCCTCATTCTTGTCAGCTGCAGTAGCTCCTCCCCTGAAGCTGCCAGTAGCCCAAGACCCCACCTAAAGGGTCAGTTTTTGACCATACTTGGGCACAAACCCAGCTTTTGTAGGACACACCATCACCCCTTCACCCACAGGCCATAGAAGCTCCCTCCTTTAGTTCATGCGTGACTTCTCTGCCCCGATCTCTGTCTAGGGCTGGAGGACTCACTGGGGAGTTGCTTTGCTCACATAAACCTGTTCTTTTACTTTTTCAATTAGGTTTGATCTGGCTTACTGCGTCAGCGGAGAAACCTATTATCGCGTTACAGAAAACCTATTAGTAGCTAGCAACCTTCGGTTCTTGACATTTTAGTTGATGTGTGTATTGTATATGTATGTAGCCTACGTCCACGCAGAGGCCAGAGGAGGGCGCTGGCTGTCCTGTCCTGTCACTCTCCACTTTATTCCCTTGAGAAAGGGTCAGTCACTTCACCTTGAGGTGGGCTGCCAGCCATCCAGCCCCAGGGTCTTCCCACACACAGTGCCGACAGTCCAGGCACTGCTCTGGTTTACATGAGTTCTGAGGATTTGAACTCAGGTCCGCCTGTGTGTACAGTGCAGCAATCACTCTCAGCCACTCGCTGCCTCCCCTGATGAAATAGTTGATCTTTTAAAAAATGTTTTATTTTACTTTTGTGTCAGTCTTCCAGGAACAACATGAAACGCAGCTTCTTCTCGTGGACGTCTTCCCATCTCAGAGTTCACAGAGTGCAGGCCTGTGGCTTTGAGAGGAAAGAGCAGTCATTCATTCTTCCTAAAACAAAGGTTTCAGCCAGGTGAGACGTGCATGCTGGGGCCGTGATCTTGGACTTCACAGTCTCCAGAGGCATGAGCCAAATAAGCTTTCTTTCCTATAATTAACCCAGCCTTAGAATTTTTTTTTTAAAAAAAATTATAACACCAGGATTAGGTGATCAATCAAGGAAACTGCAACTAGGTAATTACTGTATTCTCTCTCCCCAACCCTCCCTTCCGCACTAGATGACTTGCCGGATCCTGTGGTTCCAGGAGACCCCAGCTGAGCCCCTGGGCTACTGAGTCAGTTTGCGCCAGGGGGCGGGGTGGCTGAGATGGCCCTGACTCAGGGCCTGATGAGCTGCCTGGAAAGTTAATAAGCTTCTGAGACAAGACGTCCCTCCTGTGACGTGGGCTGATGCCGTGAGTGGGCGGGGATGAATGAATTGGAGTGGAAATGTTCCTGGAGCATTGGTGACGCTGAGATGTACTCTGAGCAGGAGGGGACCATCAAGGGGAATCACTGCGAAAGGCTGCCAGTGAGGACGTGAGCTTCACATTGAGGGTCTCCACGGTGCAGCCTGGACCTGGGAGTGTGACCAGACAGAAGCCCCTGCCCTGCTTCTGCTCACGTCTCTGCCTCGGAGCCAGATGGGGCCCCTTCCTTCCAGGCCCTCCTGGTCTTCCATCCTTTCTAATTTTTTAAGAAGCAGGAGGAGGCGGGAGTGGGAGGGTAGCTCTCTGGTTGGCCCTCCTTCTCTCCACAGCGCACCTCAAACTTAGTCATAATAACTCATGTCTTTGTCACTTGCTGGGGAGGGGAGGCATGGAGGAGGCAGCCACGATGAGGGGAGGGGGCAGGAGAGAGAAGAAAAGAGAGATGGAGACAGGAAAACCAGGAGAACGTGACTCTGGGACCCTCACAAGCTGTGCTGGCTTCAACACACAGTCTTTGCTCTGGGTCAGGCCCCCAACTAGGGAATGTGGACATAGGAATAAATAGGGCATTATTATTGTCCTCAGGGATCTCAAAGTCTGTGCTGGGAGACAATAAGAAAAATGGTTAAGAGTTGGGCTTTGTGGGGCATGCCTGTAATCCTAGAAACTCAGGAGGCTGATCTGGGAAGATACTGTAAACTGGGGGCCAGCCTGGGCTACACAGTAAGTTCTAGGCAAGCCAGAGCTACATACAGAGACCCTGTCTTGACATCGAGAATAAAAGGTTAAATTATAACAGAACGAGCAGTGCCCTGGCCTGAGGGCAGCTTGGAGAGTTGAGGTGGTTAGAAGGGAAATCTCAGAGACAGAGAGACAAAAGGAGACATTTCTAAGCCAGATCTCTAGCTCCACCTGGTCCAGGAGGCTGGGCAGATAGATCTGAAGCATGGCCGCACTTGAGGCAGGGAGGTTGGTTCCTGTCTTTCTAGGTTTTGCATGGGTGCTGGCTAAGTTTTGTGTCAACTTGACACAAGCTCAAGTCATCTGAGGGGAGAGATCCTCAATTCAGAAAATGCCTCCATAAGATCAGGCTATAGGCAAGCCTGAACAGCATTTTCTCAGCTAATCTCTGGGCTGGTGGGTCCTGGGTTCTGTAAGAAAGCAGGCTGAGCAAGACATGAGAAGTCAGCCAGTAAGCAGCACTCCTCCATGGCCTCTGCGTCAGCTCCTGCCTCCAGGTTCTTGCCCTGACTTCCTTTGATGATGAACTGTGATGTGGAGGTGTAAGCCACATCAGCCCTTTCCTCCCCAAGTGCTTTTGGACATGGTGTTTCATCCCAGCAATAGAAACCTAAACTAAGACAGAATGCCCTCTAATAGTGCCGGTAGCTTTCCTGGCAAGCAGTATCTGTCAGCAAGGGCCATTCTTTGCATCAGGAGGCAGCCCGTCACAGCAGCTGGAAGTTAGGCGACCTGTCTGGCAAAGCCACCTGGGAGGCATCACAGGCATTCACTGACGTGTAGACGGCCAGCCACTTGATGGGGGCAGGGTGGGAGGTAGCAGAAACATAGGACAAGGCCATTCCAAGCCAGAGATCAGCACGGGCAAGGGCAGAGGAACTTGAGGGCCACACCAGGTGTGGAAGAGGATGAACTGGCTGGCAGTCCTAAACAACTTGCAGTTTTTTTGTTTGTTTATTTTTGACCAAAGGTCTTCTGTTTCCCAGCCTGGCTTTGAACTTGCCACCTAGCTGTAGCTGAGAATGACCTTGAATTTCTGACCCTCTTGCCCACACCTCCCAAGTGTTTGGATTAGAGCGCATGCCACACCCAGGTTTTGCAAGATGCTGGGAATTGAACCCGTGGCTTCTTGCATATTGGATAATCTCTCTATGAGCTCAACTACTTCCCTAACCCTGTTCTTATGTTTGATCTAGATTTATTTTATTTTATGTGTCATCAGGCTTGGCAGCAAGCACCTGGAGACATCTTGTCGCCCTATTTGTTTTTCAAGACAGGGTTTCTCTGTAGCTTTGGAGCCTGTCCTGGAATTCGCTCTATAGACCAAGCTGGCCTTAAACTCACAGATATCCGCATGCCTCTGCCTCCCAAGCACTGAGATTAAAGATGTGTGCCACCACTGCCTGGCAATTTATTTTCAATTGTGTGTAGGTGTGTGTATCTGCACGCGAGCATGTCACAGTGCTGGAGCTGGAGTTCCAGACTAGTATGCCCTGCTTGAAGTGGCGCTGGGAAAGCAGCTCCTAGGCTCTCACCAGCCTCATTTATCTATTTGTTTGTTTGTTTTGATAGCAGGTTTTATTATGTGTCTGACTGGCCTGAAACTCTTGATCCCCCTGCCTCAGACTTCTAAGTGCTTAAGGATTATGACATTCACCATGTATGTATGGCCACCCCAGTTGTTTTCTGCAACCATGTACCCAGTGTCACAGGCAGGGCCAGCCAGACCAAATCTATTCAGACATGCCAAATCAGGACTCAGCTGCCACCGAGGAAGTGAAGGGGAAAAGGAACCATCAGTGACGTCTGACTGAAGGGGCTATCTCTGCACATCGAGAACACCAGCACAGAGAGCAGCTGAAAACAAGCCATTTCCTCCATGCCGGCATTTGAGATTAGGAAGAAAGTATGGTCACAAAGGAAGCCCATGGAGGAACGAACAGGCAGAGAACCTGCATGTGTGCTCTACAGAGCCAGCTGGATGGCCCGGGGAAAGTCACCCAGCTCTGAGTTCCTCTGCCCCTACATCTGTCACCAGGAATCCTACCGGCCCCCAGGGGATCCGCTGAAATAAGATCGGTGTTTAAAGCAGCCACACAATCTTTAGTGATCATAAGCTTGCACAAAAAATAAACTCTCAGCAAAGGCGACGCTGGGGACAGGCTCGTGTCATTCCACTTGCCATTTGGCACCAAGCCGGTTGGAGATTCACTGGATGACACAGCAAGTCAGCAGGGGAGCCAGCGCACGGAGCCATCTGAGTGATGGATGCCCAGGACCGGCAGCAGCGCCAGCCAGGATCCCACTGCACGTGGCAGTTCTAGCTTAGGGTGCTTCTTTGGAGTCTCATATGTATAACCGTGTGTCTGTGGTGTTCCATGAAGAGCCCAGAGATGTAAGACATAGCTGCATGAGATCCCCAGGAGGCAGAGTGACAAGAAACAGTAGATCGTGAGTTCAAGGCCATCCTCAGTTATGTAGCCATTTTGAGGACCGCCTATATTACATAAGACTCAGAAAACAAAATGAAACTGACGTGTAGAGGCTAATGTTTCCGTGTATTTGTGGTGATACTAATGTACAACGTATGTTTAGGACACGTCCCTCATCCCACGAGCAGCCGCTGTCTTTCTCCATCTAAGCCCCAGAAATGGGAAAACAAGAATCTATTCTCTACAGATTCGCCTCTTCTAGACATTTCATTAGCTAGAACTACAAAATGCACAGTCTTTGTGAGCGGCCTTCTAATACAGCACAGCCACTTAGAGACTCATCCACAAGGTGGCCTTCATTAGTACTTCTTGCTTTTTCATGGATGATAACATTCTTTGTTATTTGCTTGTTTTTTGAGAAAGGGTTTCTCTGGGTAGCCATGGCTGTCCTGGAACTTGCTCTATAGACCAGGCTGGCCTCAAACTCTGGGATCCATCTGTCTCTGCCTCCTGAGTGCTGGGATTAAAGGTGTACGCCATCACTGTAAAAGTAAAAAAAAAAAAATGTGGTTTTTGTTTTGTTTTGTTTTATCCACTCAGTAGATAGACCATTCAATTGTTTCTAGTTTCTGGCTGCTATAAAATTTATGTATGAATTTTCATGTGGATATTTTTAAAATCTTTCTCTTGGGTATGTAGTCAGTTCTGTGCATTTAAGGGTTCAGTCTGCGTGGGCGGAAATGTGGGGGCTGGGGAGCTGCATCTGTCCTAAAAGTGGAGATGCCATTTCTCCTTGTTATTCTCTAAACAATACAGCACAGCAGCTAGTTACATCACACTTACATTGTATTAGGCACCACAAGTTACCAAGACGACTTACAGTGTACAGAAGTGGGAAGGCTGAGGAAGGAGGGCTACCATGAGTTTCAAGGCCAGCTTGTGCTAGAGGGTAAGACCTTGTCTCAAAATATAAGCAAATTAACTAAGTTTAATTCTTTAAATTTAAATTTATTTATATTTATTTTATGTGCATTTATTTTGCCTTCATGTATGTCTATAAGGACATTGGATTTCTGTGAGCTGCCAGGTGGGTGCTGGGAACTGAGCATAAGGGAATAGCTAAGGGCATACTCACACAGACCCTAGGGCCATGGAAAAAGCCGGTGGCTTATCTATCCAGGAAACTAGACCCCATGGTCACAGGCTGGCCCCATGGCCTGCATCATAGCAGCAGTGGCCATGCTGGTTAAGAATGCGGACAAGCTAACTCTAGGACAAAATCTCATCATTATCCCTCCACATGCACGGCAAGGGTACAGCCGCCTGACCAATGGTTGAGCAAAGTGCTCATCATTAGACTCTGCTCTGTAACCTGGCTAGGATAATGCTTCCAGTCCCAAGAGCTCGAAACCCGGCTACATTGTTGCCAGATCCAGACCTGGAAGCCCTGCTATGTGACCGCTCCAGTCCTGGCCCAAGCGAGCACTGCACCCGACCATACCTAAAAGATGCTCCACTCTCAGATGCAGAGGAGACATGGTTCACAGACAGAGGCAGCTTTGTGCCAGACAGACCAAAGCATTCAGGAGTGCCACTAAAGACCACCAATGAGGTGGTCTGGGCAGAACCAATGCCAGCAGGGACTTCGGCTCAAAAGGCCGAATTAATTGCATTAACCAAGCCTTTAGAGCTGGGATGGGGAAAGAAGATTAATGTTTACCTAGACAGCCGCTATGCCTTTGCCTCTGCCCACGTACATGGGGCCATATTCAAAGAAAGGGGCCTATTGACAGCAGAGGGAACACGCTTAAAAACAAAACTGATATTTGGGACCTCCTGAGGGCATTGTGGGGCTACCAAAAATTGACCATAATACATTGGCCCAGCCACCAGAAGGGGGGTAGCACAATACAAAAAGGAAACAGCTTGCTGATGGAACAGCCAGAGAGGTGGCAATAACCTCCACTTTGGCTCCTGTCTTGGTGGACCCTGGGCCCCCAGCTTTACTGGATGAACCAAAATACAACAGGTAAGAGCTGACGTGGATAAAAACCCTTCCTGTGATACAATGCCTGGGAGGATGGTGGAGAGCAGCTGACAGTGAAGTCACACTGCCCAAGCAATTGGGCCTTCAGAACCTGCGCAGAATACACCGGGCCTCCCACGTGGGGACTCACCAGATGCCGGACTTGTTGAGGTATTCCAAAGTAAAAATAAAAAACGGAAACCAGATTATAGAGGATCTGGTCAACAGCTGCCAGGGCTGCCAAGTAACCAATGCCAACTCCAACCCCAAGAACCCCAGAAAGAGACCAGGTGTGTGCTGAGAGATTGACGTCCTGGAAGTCTAACACAGTTAGTTTGGCTTTTGGAAATCTTCTGGTTTTTATAGATCCATTTTCTGAATGGACCAAGGTGTTCCCTACCAGACATGAGACTACCCAGACGGTGGCCAAGAAATTGCTAGAAGAAACACTGCCCAGGTACAGATCCCCACTATGGTAGGGTCAGACAACGGTTGAGCATTTATATCTCAGGTGAGTCAGAGCCTAGCCACCATTCTGGGGACTGATTGGAAATTACGTTGTGCACACAGACCCCAGAGTTCAGATAGAGAGAAAGAGACTTTGACTAAATTAGCCTTAGAGACCGGCACAGACTGGGTTACTCTCCTTCTCTTTGCCTTATACGGCATGAGAAACTCCCTGTATCAGATGGGCCTAACTCCCTTTGAAATCAGGTTTGGTACTCTTCCTCCTATTATTCCCAGCTTCCAGTCTTGGCAGAACCGGATGACCGGGATGTGCTTCATTCCATCCAATGACTGCAATGGACCCACAAACATATATGGCCCAAACCCAGGGCCCTATATGTATCTGCTGCCTCTCCGCCCCCTCCCCCACGAACCACACAGGGTTTCATTCGGAAGACTGGGTCTTTATCAGGCGTCATTGGCAGGGGTCCCTAGAGCCATGACGGAAGGGACCCTTCATCATCTTGATGACCACGCCCACAGCCTTAAGGTGGATGGAGTGGCTGCTTAGGTTCATTATTTGCACGTACACCCTGTGGACCCATTTGCCCGCAAAGAGGATTATGGAGGAGAAGGCTGGGAAGCTTCACAATACCCCACCAACCCCCTGAAGATCCGGCTCAAGTGTCATTCCTGATCCTGTTAATATTGGCGTTGATTCCCCCTGTGCCTGCTAAAGAGAGCAACCCCCATGTACCAATAAAGCTGACTTGGATTCTCTTGGATGAAGAGTCATATGAGACTCTATACCAGATTACCCGCGTGTCCCCATTGAATACCTGGTGGCCTGACCTGTATTTCTGCTCTCGTGATCTGAACCATGTCTATAGCGCGACACCCCAGAATGAGGCTAGGAGGTATGGATTTAATGTGTGCCTAGGTCATCTCAGGACTAAGAAGAAATGAGGAGTCCTAGAATCTTCTTTCTCCAAGAGTTGGGCCTGTGTCAGCGCTAATGATGGAGAACGGAAATGATCTATAAGTAAACCGGACTTGGTCACCTTTAGATGTGTAAACCGACCGGTATGGCCCCCTGGCCTGCAGTCGAACAAGCCCTGCGTGCCAAGCGACTTAGACCTGATAAAGATTACCTTCACCACCCAGGGAAAACGGGACACACAATGGTCATCAGGTCTACATTGGAGTGTAACATATTATAGATATGGGGGACACGCGGGTTCTACCCTCAAAATTCAGCTTAAGATAGAGACAGTACAACCACCAGCAGCAATAGGCCCCAGTAAGGCACTTAACCCAACCCTACCCTCCCGCCCATGCTCTGAAGAAACTGGAGAGGGGCTGGAGAGATGGCTCAGTGGTTAAGAGTACTGACTGCTCTTCCAGAGGACCTGGGTTCAATTCCCAGCACCCACATGGCAGCTAACAACTGCCTGTAACTGCAAGATCTGACACCTTCACACAAACTGATACACATAAAATAAAAAATTAAAAAAAAATAAAAAGAAACTGGAGACCCGACCCTAGGCTCTGGCCACCATTTCACCTAAAATACCAACTCCAGGTGGTATTAGTTCTTCTTTTGACTTTCAGCCCTTGAATTTTAAATCAGCTAGTATGGTTCATAAAGGAGAGGCTAAGAACTATTCAACTGATGGTCCAGAGAACGCAGACTCAATAAGAAATTCTCAACCAAGAGATTGGGGAAAGCTACATCCCATTGAGTCAGCAGCCTGCTTGCCAAAATAGATGGCGTTAGGGACCCAAGATTGGGACCCCAGGTACCTAAGCCATTTGACACCCAGGCCCCATTTTGTGAGATTCTAACCTAGCAGGCACCCCACCCCAGACACCCTACCCTATGTACTGGCCAATTCCGAGAAAAGCCACAAATGGCCCAAAAACTGCCTGGTTGCCCAGAGACCTGAGGACAGTCAATCAGAAGCTAGACAAACAAGTTTTTACAGTTACTGGGTGGTTTTCTGTAAAGTTACAAACATCCCCTCTTGACTTAGAGTCAACTGCAGCATACGCATATCCCCCTACCCAGTCCGGTAACGCCAAGGCATGTAAAGCCAAGACATGTAACTCCCTGCTTGCGGTTTTTCCCTTTAAAAACCCCTTGCAGTGTGAGAGGGGACCTTCCTCCCTCACCTGCTGCGTCAGTGTATTGGACCAGGTCCCTCCTTGTAAGTAATAAAGAAACGGTGTGTTTGGATCAGAAAGTCGGCTCCGTGGTGATCTTGTTGGGGGTCTCGCAATTTGGGCATAACAGGGAAAGTTCAGGGCCCTGGGTTCAATATATAATACCACATTTGGATATGCACACACACACACACACGAACACAGACACACGGACACCGACACACACACATATACAAGACGTTTGCAGGTTCTTGGCAAAATGGTACTATTTTTTATATACAGGACTTGAGAATCTATGGAAATTTGCATCTTTGTGATGTTTTTCTTTTTTGAGACAGGGTTTCTCTGTGTAGCCTGACTGTCCTAGAACTCCCTCTGTAGGCCCTGGAACTCACAGAGATCCGCCTGCCTCTGATTCCCAACTGCTGGGATTAAAGGTGTGCACCACCACACCCAGCATTTTAAACATTTTTTTATTTACTATTTTTGTTTATTTTACATGTATGGCTGTTTTGCCTACATATACGTCTTCATGCCATAAGCATGCCTGATGCCCTCAGAGGCCAGGATGCCGTATCCCCTAGAACTTGAGTTATAGACGGCAATGAGCTAGCCACCATGTGGGTACTGAGAATCCAACCCAGGTCATCTGGGAAGAACAGTCAGTGCTATAAACATTGATCCATCTCTCCAGCAACCCTCTTCAGAACCTTATTGTTTCATTTTGGCGTTTTGTTTTCAGAGATTTATTTTCAAATGTGTGAGGTATGTGTGTGTGTAGTGTATGTGTATGTGTGTGTTAAGTATGTGGGTGTGCAAAGAGTATGTGCATGCAGGTGCCCAAGGAGCCCAGCTGTATTGCTTCCCCCAGACTGGAGTTAGAGGCATATGTGAACCACCCAATGTGGGTGCTGGGACCTGAACTTTGGTCCTCTGTAAGGACAGCATACTCTGTCAACCACGGAGACATCTCTCCAGATCTTAAAGTTTGTTTTTGTTAATTTTTTTTTACTTGTTTGAGATGGCATTTTGAATTGTAGTCCAAGGTGGCCTTCCTCCTTAGACACCTTTGAGTGCTCTATGCTGGGCTCTGGGCAATAGTTTTCCCTAATAAAGTCCCTTCTGTGTGTGTGGGAGAACTCAGAGGCCACAGGTATGGGCTGACAGGAGGGCGGCAGAGATGCAAGAGGAGGCTGTGACTGCAGTGGCAATCTATGTAGGGCCTGCTTGTTCTCCCCAGGGCATAAATCTCACCTTCAAACGACAAGGAAGAACTAGGAAACAGCTGCGGCAAGTTCCTGACAGCTGGCCAGATGCTTTGGTCATCTGTTATCCAATGCTTAGGCATTTGGTGTCTACCAGAACCTAGGAGTAAACATGGATTATTTCTGCAAAGGAAGGTACGAAGCACTTTGAAGAGAGCAAGACTTAGCTCCAAACAAATGCTAGGACCGGGGAAGCTGGGTGTGGTGGTGCTGCCTCCTGAGTGTCTATGCTGGGCTGCTGGGCACAGCTGGTTAATCCCAGCACTCAGGAGGCAAGGGCAGGTGGATCTCTGTGAGTTCCAGGACAGCCAGGGCTGCATAGAGGGATCTTGTCTCAAAAGACCAGCAAGCAAACAACCACATAATAATAATATAAAAAAATAAAGACAAATTCCAAACAAACTAGCATTTCAGGCTAGAGAGAGACGGCCTAGTGGCTAAGAGCACTGGATGCTTTTCCAGAGGACCCAGGTTCAAGTCCTAGCACCCACATAATAGCACACAACCAACTGCAATTCCAGTTTCAGGGGACCCAACACCTTCTTCTGGCTTTCTTGGGCACAAGGCATTACAAATAGTGCACAGACATACATGCAATACATACATACATATAAGATTTTTTTTTCTGAGACAGAATTTCTCTGGGTAACAGCCCTAGCTGTCCTGGAACTAGCTCTTGTAGACCAGGCTAGCCTCAAACTCACAGATCTCCGCCTACCTCTGCCTCCCAAGTGCTGGGATTAAAGGTGTGCACCACCACCGCCCAACCATAAGATATTTTTTTTAAAGATTTACTTATGTACGAGTGCTTTGTCTGCATGTATATATGCACAGCAGAAGATAACACTGGATCCCATTACAGATGGTTGTGAGCCACCGCGTGGTTCTGGGACTTGAACTCATGACCTCTGGAAGAACAGAACAGCCAGTGCTCTTAACTGCTAAACCATCTCTCCAGCCCCTAAAATAAAACCAAAAACCAACCAAAAAGCCTAGGACCTTTTCCCGTGAGGCACAGCACAGCTATATTTGGCCGTGGCGTTCTTGGCATCCACTGTAGAAAGCCAGCACCTCATGGGACCTGCAAGGTCTCTAGTATCAGGTGACAGAGCTTGCGCCACACACACCAGGTGCAGAGCGCGTTTTCTCTTGCTCAGAGCTTTGTACAGAGATGGGAGCATTTTTTTAGACAGAGTCCCATGTAGCCTCATACTAACTGTGTAGTGAAGGGTGACCTTGGCCTTCTGAGCCTCCTGCCACCATGTCATGAGTTACGCTATTACAGGCATGTACCACTCTGTCTGGTTTATACAGTGCTAGGGCTTTGTGCATGCCTGGGAAACATTCTGCCACCCGGGTTATATCCTGGCCCCAGAACTTCTATGATCATCTAAAAAATGGGTTGACACCGTACCAGAAATCGATGTAACCCTCGAATCCCTGGAGACTGGCAAAGCACCGTGCCTTCTTGGCAGCAGGAGGTAGAAGTACACTGTCACGCACTTTGGAAAGAGAAAAGCACACATGTTCATAATACTAGATCCCAGAGCCTTTATTGAGATGCCAGCCCTTGGTATGTCCATGACATCTCTGTCATATTTAGGGTCCTTGTTCATTTCTATTCTCTGGCCCCCTGCAGCATGATGTCACCAGTGTAAAGTGGAGTAGGGTAGCATCGTGGGAAACAATGGTGCGTTAGAAGTCTGAGATGTGAAGAGCTGTCGAAAGAGCATCCCCTGACGAGATGGAGCAGGTGATCTGATGACCCTGGTGGATGCGAGCAGTTTCTGATCTTTCCTGCCTCCTAGAAGAGAGAAGAGGCATTTGCAAGTGCATATCAGATGTCAGGGATGGAACTTATTTTCCCCGTCAACGGGACCGCATCAGAAATAGCAGCTGTGGCTGGAGTCTCCACATAATTAGGTTTATGGAAATCCACTGCCATTTTCCAAGACCCAGCTGCCATCTTCACTAGCCAGGGTGAAGAACAAAAGAGGAATTTAGTTAAATCATCACCCCCAGAGTCTTTCAAAGCCATGATTGTGGGTATTTTGTTTTTTAGGAATAGACTATTGGGTTTTTTTAAATTTTTTTTTAAGATTTGTTTTTATTTTATGTGTATGGGTGTTTTGCCTGCAGGTGCCAGACGAGGAGGGACACTTTAAAGAAATCCCACACTAGCTCAGAATTGAGAATAATAGAGGCTTATTTATTTAGGGGTATTTAGACTCACAGATCACAGTCCTCTGCTGGACCCGGGAACAGCAACCGAATCCCACAGCAGCCAGAAAAGAGGCCAGAGGAGCACTTCGGCATAAATAGTATGAGGCCACGCCCAAGTGGGTGGGTAACTTAAAGGCTTCTGGCTGTAGGAATTCCTACAGCACCGTCTACATTACCCGTGGGCAGGCCCAGAGGCCAGAAAAGGGTGTTAGGAACCCTAGAACTGGAGTTACAGAGAGTAGTTCGCTGTTGTTACGTGGGTGATGGGAATCAAACCTGAGTCTGAAAGAACAGTGCCCTAACCACTAAGTCATCTCTCCTGTTCCCTTCCCCCTTCTGAGAATGGTCTGACCTTGGCTGACCTTGAACTCACTATGCTGAAGATGACCTTACATTTCTGATCCTCCTGCCTCAACTTCCCTGGTGCTAAGAGATGAATATCATCAATGGCTAATTTATGCTGGGGGTTGAACTCAGGGCTTTGTGGGCCACACAAGCCCTTGGCCAGCTGAGCTACAGCCTGAGCCTCAGTGGTCTGTGTTGTTTTTCTTGTTATTGCTGGAGACAGGGTCTCACTTCATAGTGCAAATGGACCAGAACTCACTATGTAGCCCGGATTGGGCATGAACCCGAGGCGATCCTCTTGACTCAGCCACCCTTTGGTGCTAGGATTTACAGGCATGAGACTCCATATCCGCTTCATAATATTATCAACCAGATTTCTTTTGCTGATCAATCAGGAGTTTCCATTTGGCTTTGCTCATCGTCAAATCTCTTAGTCTGCCAAACTGAGAGTCAATGTAGTAATTCTGCCAGTAGCCGGGATATCTATTCCAGGCATGTAACTAGAGGCACTGACATGAATAGGTTTGGAGAGCCACAGGGCCTGCTGTAAAGCCATCTCAGTCAAGTCCATTGATTAGTTGATCCATCTTAACCCTGCTCTGACAGTAGATCCCAGCGGAGTTCTGGTCAACAAAAATTCCCATTAACCAAGAGCCATTGCCTGTTTGTCACCAAAAGGCCCAGTACTAAGCGTCTGCTGCATATAGGCAGCCTGCCAGATGGGCTTAGATCCCAGGAAAAGGACTGAATCAACGTCACAGGTCATGCCTGTGTCATTGGCAACCTCTTTATGTGTGTGCAAGCATGTGCTAGACATCAAACCCAGGGCCTCAAAGCATGCTAGATGAGTGTCCCACTAAGCTGCATTCCCAGCTCCATTACCCTTTCCTGGGAGTATCCAGGCTCCATTACTTCCCGGGTTGTGGAGTAGTGACTGATTCATGCTTAGAAATGGGGAGACGGACTGTCCGAACAACCATCGTGGAGAAGGTCAGCCTCTTGTGGACCAGACCTGAAGGCTTTATTGGTTTATTTATTTGTTCATTTACTTATCAGTGCTGGAGATAGAACCTGGGATCCTGCGCACACTGGGCAATTGCTCTACCACTGAGCTATACCCCAGCCCCTGCAGTTTTTCATGTTTGTAAATCAAGCTCAAACAAAGACAGCAGGCAGACTGCTCATCTCTTTGTTCTAGGGACCCTGTGATGAACTGAGCATTCTCTGCAGCTGAGGCTATCCCAGTCCCAGTAACTGCCCCAATCCTGCCTACCCTAATAATAACCCACTTAACCTTCCTCCCCAAAAGAAGGCTGGCCTTGGTTCTTACCACCCCAGAATCTACACTTCCTATTAAATAGGGGAAGTCACTCCAGCTCCCACCGACAGGTCCCACTAAGGGCTGATCAAGGGGGCTAGCATTTCCTCTTCTTCCAAGGGACTTCTCAAGGCCTTACTTTCCCAGGAGGTCAACTTTTAATACAAAGGCAGCATTTTCTATGTTGGGGGTTAATTTTATTTTGAAAGCAACAGGAAACAACTAACCCGTTTTCAACAGTGCAGTAGATGGATGAGGTTTACATTTGCACAGGACTGCTCCTGCTATTTGGTAGAGAAACTATTAGAAAAGGCCAAGCAGGAGGGAGGAAGGATAAATGATTCTCAGATGCAGTTGTACTAACACGCAGACAGCGGCTGGGTCTTGGGGACAGAGTGGTGGACATCCACAAGAGGGATGAATGGAAGCCTTAGGGTGCCTTGGGCAGGAAAGATAGGTAGGTGATAGGTGGATGTCAGGGGAAAAGAGCTTATTGTTATAAATAGGATTGCCTTTTGTTTTGCCTACACATATATCTGTGAGGGTGTTGGATCCCTTGAACTGGACAGTTGTGAGCTGCCATGTGAGTGCTGGGAATTGAAACTGGGTCCTCTGGAAGAGCAGCCAGTGCTCCCAATGCTGAGCCGTCTCTCCAGCCCCTAGACTACATGTCTTGAATGGTTTTACTGGGGCTAAAACAGACAGGTTAGGAGCCAGAATGGTTGGAGTAGGTCAAAGTTCTGTTTTTTGAGAACACTGGAGGCAAAAGCAGCCTTTCTTGACATTTGGGTTATGTTCATTACAAAGCTCTAACTCCAAGCATTTTGCCTGGGGAAGCAGTTTAGACTCTCTGGCCTACAGCTTGGTGAGCAGGCAGTGAGAAGAACTCAAATCCTCACACCTAGGGACATCTGTCGGAAGATAGTTTGTGCTGCCCCTAAAGTTACACTCTGCGAAGCCCGGAACACCCTGTTACATTTGTACATTTACCCAAACCTTGAAGTACGGTCACCAGCCATTTGTGTCCACGAGCAAAGTAGAACATAAGCTGCCGGCCCTGGCTGTGCTAAACAACAGCAGGGATGAGGCTTGGAGGCAGAGCTCCACGCAGCCCCGGTGAGGTCTCTTCAACTGTCCCTCCTCTCTCATCACATCAAGCCTCCAGGGTCTTCCCAGTGTCTTAGTGTTCCCCCAGAATCGTCTAAGCGGGTGGAAGGAACCACAGTCTTTAGAATGAGATGAGGTTTTAACTCATCTGAGCCTTTCTCCAGCAAGAACGGCAACTTTGCCATTGAGATTTCACTAAGGAAAAGATCTTGGCGTTCAGTCACAAAGAGTAGGTTCAACTCTCTGTGCCCTGTCCCTTCTGTCTCTGCCTCTGGTTTCCTTTGCTTAAACAAGAATATGGGCAAGTTACAATTGCATACATTTACAGCTACAAAATAACTTTATGGCATGTATCTTCATCCAGTGTGGGGTTGTAACCTCAAGCTAATTACCCATCACCTCAGAGGCACTGTATCCTCTGACTAGCATCTCTCCAGTATCTTCTCTGGCCCTCGGCCTCAGGTTACTTAAGGTCACACTGTGGTCTGTTCTGTAAGCCTCATACGGTTGTTACATGTAATGAGGTTCATCTGTGTTGTGATGGTTTCCTTGCACAATATATAAGTGTATATATTGTGGATGGATACTCCCCATATCTTACCCATTCTGATTAGTGCTGCAGTAAACTCAGGGAGCAGATAGCTCTTTGAGATATAAGTGTTACCTTGTCCTTGGATATAAAATCCAGAAGCAGGGTTGCTGGGTCATATGGTAATTCTAGATTTTATTTATCAAGGAATGTTGCCTCAACTTTTCAGCTAGGACTCACACTTATTTTGGGGTGAATCTCAGGCATTGACAGGATAAAGCAGCTTAGGGGCCCAGGCATTTCTATCTGACCTTGGACAGCTTTTCTCTGGAGTTTGGCTTGATTGACAGCATTCTTGTCAAGTCTGTATCCTTGTCTATGGCCCTCTTCCTATCACTTCCCTTCCTCTGTTCCATTGTACACTATTTGCCCTGCTTTCCATTCCAGCCTCTACCCTGGGTAAACCCATGCTTGTGGTACCCACTTCTTCACCTGTCACACAAGGATAGTAGCAGACTGTTGTTTCAAGGATTATTAACAAAACTTGTCTGTCTCTTCTTGTGTCTCGGCACTAAGTTTTTTATTTCTTTCTTTATTTCGTTATCTATCTATCATCTATCTATCTATCTATCTATCTATCTATCTATCTATCTATCTATCTATCTATCTATCTATTCTGTGCATTGGTGTGTTGCCATGGGTGTTGGGTCTCCTGAAACTGGAATTACAGACAGTTGTGAGCTCCCATGTGGGTGCTAGGAATTGAACCCGGGTCCTCTGCAAGAGTAGTCAGTGCTCCTAACCACTGACCCAACTCTCCAGTCCCATATTTATTTTTGAGACAAGGGCTCTCAGATCTCATTTTGGTCTCAAATGGATGACCTTAAATTTGATTCTTCTGTCTCCATTTCCCAAATGCTGGGCCTACAGTGGTACACCACCTCTCCCTGTTCATGCTCTGTTAGGAAGGGAACCTAGAGCCTCCTGAACGCTAGGCAAGAACATGAGCAATTGAGCCATGTCCCTAACCCATTGGGTTAATTTTCTGTCTGCTCCTTCAAATCCACTGTCTATCCCCATCTACTCTGCCCTGGGCCCCAGGAGGATGATTTTTGGACTGTATCAACAGGGAAAGATCAGAAGGTAGGTGGTCAGAGAGCTCAGCCTATTGTTCCTCGCATCTCCTGTCTGTGGAGTGCCTGGCAGTTCTTTCTGGGTTCTGCTAGCTGCCCAGTTCAGATAGGAATGATGTCCAGCTGTTGCCAGCCCCAGCCACTGTCGCAGCATCCTTCATGGACTCCGCCTTCGTGGTACCCAAACCTTGATAAATAGGCTCTTTATTAAAGTCTCTCTGCTTTCCCACTTGCTCCTTCAGTTTCTCCAGATACCCTGATTGATCCAATCAATACACATCATCTCACCTGCTGCAGGCGTTCCAGGAGGCACCTCCAGCCACAACAAAGTTCAGAGGAAGCAAAGGAGATAATTCCTTCATGTTGTCTTTGCAAGAAGCAGGAAACCTCTGCCAAAGGGCTCGAACTCCACAGTTCTCCTGGACTCCAATTGGCAGTAGTGAGTCACACACTCTCTCAGATCCCCAGGGAGAAAAAAAAAAAAAGTCGGAGACTAAGGGGCACGTGGGTGTTCTACTGGGACATGTGATCCCAGGAATCAGGAATGAAAAAGGAGCAAGAGAACAGCGAGAGACACGGCACAAGGATTTCCGGTTAGTGCCATGTCAGGTGACCCTGGACCACTGAGGAATGCCTCTGATCACATATCCTGAGATAACAAGGTGAAAGCAACTATAGGTGACTTTCATCCCATATTGAATGAAGATGCACCCCAAGAAGATGCACCCTGCTTTCTAGGTGGGCTATGGTTGGGTATTTTGGGGTTCCCATGTTCTAAATGAAGGCAGAAATGGAGAACACCCTGCACAGAGGGCCAAACAACACAGAGCAGGTCTGAGAGGAGGGACCAGAAGGCCCTACCTGTCCTGTGCAGCACTGACACCTGTGCTCGGTGGGGACCAAGAAGAGTGGCTGCTGCAGAAATGGTGGGCATATGAACTGGGAGTAGTGGGCGGATCTAAAGAGATGCACATGTGTATCCAGTAGACCTGGCCAGACCCCAAACAGTCCCCCACTAGATGCCTCTGAAATCCTTGTCATGTTCTCTTGGGCCACCTCTGGTTCCGGCTTTGGCTATAATGGGTTGGTGAATGAGCTTAATTCATCTTGTCCCAGCAGTGTCTTGCCTTGTGTCTATTTGCTTTCTGCCCTAGACTTCTCTCTGATAGGCTAGGCTAGTGATTCTCAGCCTTCCTAAGGCTGCGACCCTTTAATACAGTTCCTCATGTTGTGATCACTCCAACCATAAAATTATTTTTGCTGCTACTTTATCACTGTAATTTTGCTACTATTGTGAATCATAATGTAAATATTTTTGGAGACAGAGATGCTAAAGGGGTTGCAACCCACAGCCTGAGAATCACCGCACTAGAGACTTTTGACTCTAATGTAAACAGTCCAGAAGGGCAGATCCAATGTCCCAGGAGTCTCCACCAATGGGAACAAGAACCAGTCAATATAAACCCAACTGTAGGTGACTAATCCTAAGAGTCAGTCTCTCTTTCTCTCTCTGTCTGTCTCTGTCTCTCTCTGTGTGTGAGGCTGAGGACTGAATCTGGGGCCTTATGCATGCTGTACAAGTGCTGTACCCCTTAACTAAACCCTCAGTCCTCTGAGCAGTTCTGAAATGGGGTTCCCACAGTCCACAGCAACAAACTCAGGTGTAGTTCCCACCGACTTTACTTATTCAAGTTCCTCGCTCATCCTACCCTCTTACTCATGTTCCTTAGACACGCACCAGGAATAAATTTCTACACACAAGTCTATGTCTATGTCTGTGATTTCAGAGGAACCCAAACAGAGGAAATGAACTCTAGGAGTCACAGCAGAAGATGGATCCTCCAAGGTAAGATGCTGGAACACATCAGTTACCAGTCAGTTGTCCCTAAGAGTGCCACTGCTGGGGTGTGAACAAGATGCTGACCAACCCTGCCCTGGCAGTGACATGGAAGTGACAAAGGGTCCTTCCTGCGGTTGGCCGAGATGAACACAATAAAAAAGCAGGTGCTGAGGTGTGCAGTCTCCCCAGAAGAGCAGTGAAGTGTGGGATCATAAGGATGATGGCCCTGCTTTGGAAGCCTAGGAGGAAGAAAACGGAGGTCTCAAATAACCAGCTATAGAGTCAGGACACACAGTGGAAGCCAGAAGGTCTCCAGAGCAGCAGTTCAAGGAGACTGTCATTGTCTGCAGCGGTACAGCACTCTGTGCTGAAAATAAGACTCAGAATCTAATGGTAAGGGTAGCTGAGGCTCAAAAAAGATGGAGTATATACAGCCTCAGCAGATCTTTGATGATAAAGAATGAAACCCTGAAGTCTAGGAGGGGATATCTGGATGAATTTGAGTTAGAATATCTGGATATCTGAGTTAGGGGATATTTGGATGAATTTGAGTTAGGATTCCCCTAACTCTTTGAACACTTCAGACCAGCAGATACAACCATCTCTGTAAAATTTTTTAAAGATTTATTTATTTATTATGTATGCAACATTCTGCCTCCAGGTATGCCCACACACCAGAGGAGGGCGCCAGATCTCATTACAGATGGTTTTGAGCCACCATGTGGTTGCTGGGAATTGAACTCACAACCTCTGGAAGAGCAGCCAATGCTCTGTAACTACTGAGCCATCTTTCCAGCCCATCTCTGTAAGTTTTTATAGCTTGACCTTGTTTAGAAAGTATGATAGGACTCAACTGAGATTATAACTTACACAAGGACTTTTATCATTTGTAGATATGGCCCTCTACACTGGCATTCTCTTATTATGGACTGGAAAAAAATAATCGGAGCATGTATAGAAATTAACTTCAGGGTGCTAGCATGTGGCCCAAATATAAAATTGAAAGGAGAGCATTTCTTGGCAGGGATGATCCTACTACATGGGATAGAACAAACTGGGAGGACACCTGGAGCCCGTGCTAAAATAGTTCTGGATGGCTCCAGGAAGTGGCCCACAGCCATCATACAAAGGTGCTAGCACCACCTTGGCAGAATTCGGATGTCCTCACATGGCTGTTGGGTCGTATCCATAAATCTACCACTAAATTTCCTAGCATTGTGGTAAAACATACATAATATAAAATTGGCTACTCTAACTCTGTGTATGTGTTACTGAGGATTTAGCTCGGGGCCTTGGACACACCAGGCAAGCATTCTATCCCTGAGATAGGTTCACACTCCCTTAACCATGTGTAAGAGTCAACTTCAGCAATATTAAGTGTGTGCACGATGTCGCTCAACCAACATTAACATCAATTTCTAGAAGGTTCTCTCCCACTCCTTATATAGACACTCTGTACCCATTCAACACTAACTCCCCACTGATCCTTTCCACTGGCCTCTGGTAATTGGCAGAGTTTGAGAGAGGAGTCAGAAGACTCAGAGAAGTGCAACGGTAGCGTAGAATTTACCATCTGAGACCAAAGCACACACCAGCCAGTCCTCCAGGGAGGCTCAGAGAACACCTGTCTTGGTTTTCTATTGCTATCGAGACAGCACGATCAACTTAGAAAAGAGAGTGTTTAGTTTAGACTTATGTTTTTGGAGGGTTAGTGTCCATGACGGTACAGCAAAGGTGTGGTAGCAGGAACAGCTACAGGCTTCTATCCTGATCTGCAAGTAAAAACAGAGAAAGCTAACGGGGTACTGAGGCATGGGTTTTTGAAACCTCAAAACCACCTCCAGTGACACACCTCCTAATCCTTTCCAAACCAAGTCTGCTAGCTGGGGACCAAGGATTCAAACAGCTGACATTCTCATTGGAATCGCCCCAGCATCTCCTTCGCGGACTCCACAAGGGACATGGAGGTCTGGGGGCATCACAGAGTTGGGGTGTTCCATCAGAGATACACTAACCATCCACCGCACCTGTGGCTAAACTATCAATTGATTTTCTTTGTGTGTGTGTGTGTGTGTGTGTGTGTGTGTGTGTGTGTGTGAGGGAGTGAAGGGGCAGGCCCTGAAATTCGGACCCTCCCGCCTCCACCTCCTAGGTGCTGGGTTGGTGGCATGCACCATGTCCAGTTTATGAGCACAGGGGAGGAAACCCTGGGCTTGGTGCCTATGAGACAAGCACGCTACCACCTGAGCTGCATCCTCAGCCCCTATCTGACTCTATTTAAGCTGGCAGACCAAGAGGCCAAGAAAGAGGAGCTCTAAGAGGTGGTTGGGATAACCAGTAGCTTAGCCTGAAGAACTAGGCATGCTGATGTCCAGTGGTGGCAAGGAAGAGTGTGGCTGAAACTCATAGGAGCTGTAGGGATGTTTGTCTGTGCTTCCGTGTCCGTAAAGAAGGATTAACAGGCAACTGTGGCAGATAAGGAGTCGGACTCTGCATCTGGTCCTGGTGTGATGACAGCGTTTGGTGGTGAAGTCTCCTGGAGCTGGCAGCAGGAACCTCTGCCGAGAATTATCTAATGCCTGTGCACACTGAGGCTGTTGTCCATTGCTAATCTCAGTGTGGACTTAGTCTCTTATGCTCTGATAATTGTCTCAGAGTCCCAGGCAAAACCTCAAAGAGCTCAGCGGCCTAAAAAAATAAAAGTCCCATAGTGGGTCCAGATTGATGATGTGTCGAGGGAAGTTTGGTCTTTCTGCACCCCAGACTCTGACTATTGCCAGCATGGAAAGCTAGAATCACCTCGGCCCACCAGGCAAGGGCTAGCAATTGCCGCCTAGCCAAGGAGATGTTTGGAAGTTACCAGGACGCAGGAAGGGTCTAGGGTGACCTCCAGCATGCTTGAGAGCCAAGGGTGCTTCAGTCTTAGCCTCTGAGTCCTCGGCACTAGGAACAGTACCCCTGGCTCCTGCCTCATGGTCCAGGCTCCTCAGGGCAGCCTGCAGGTTGCTTTCCCCTTTTGCCTTTGCCGAGACCTGGATGGTCATGCAAAGCAAGCTTGGCAACCCCTGCGAGCTCAGGAGACAGCCCCAGGAGCCAGTAAGAAGGAAGGCTCCTCCACATGGGGCTGCTTGAGCCTAGTTGCTGCTCTGCAGGCAGTCAGGAGTGGGAGCTGCAGCCGGGACCGAAGAGGTTAACGTGCATCTGCCTCCGAATGTTAATGTGTCTAGGTGATGTCAGTAGGAGCTGGGAAGGAGGGAGTGGGGCGAGCAGTTGGGCTCAGAGGCAGCAGAGGCTGCCAGGCGCTAGAGGAAGACCCTTTTCTCGACTGCAGGGCTGGCTCACGCTTGGGACAAGGCGGTGGCAGGCACTGGAGGCTGCCGCAGCCTGCGTGGGTGGACGGGCTCTCAACTCCAGGGAGCAGGCGACCTGCACCGGCTGCATGGATCTGCAAGCCTCGTTGCTGTCCACTGGCCCCAACGCCAGCAACAGCTCCGATGGCCAGGATAATCTCACGTTGGCCGGTGAGTCGAGTTAGATCCTCCCTCCTCCGGGATGGGTGTGGAAAATGGGAAGGTTTCACCTCCAGAGCCAAACTGCCTACGAAACTTTATCTTACAGTTCTCGGCGATTAAGATCTGCAGTCTGCTCTGCCTGGAGGGGAAGAGGAGAGGAGGGGGACACCAGCTAGGACAGAAGGGGTAGGAAGGAACAGAGATGGGGCAGAGGTACATCTAGAAATAACAAGGGTTGGTGGCGAGGCGTGAGGCAGACAGGGGAAAGCTTGCGGATGAGTCCCAAATATGCTTTGCATTGGGGGGCGGGGGGAATCAAGGCTGGAAAAGCAAGCGAGAGGAGAGCGGGCGGGTAGCATGTGGGAGCCAGCGGAAGCTCTTTGATTCACCGCTACCCTGGGCTCAATCCTCTAGCCTCGCACTGGGGTAATGGGGTCCGAGTGGTCCTTGCTGTCCTCTAGCAGAGGCTGCTGGGAGCAAAAGACTTCACAGGGTGTGAGAGGATTAACTTTTCTGGTGAATTAAGCTTCTTGACATTTGCAGAACGGCAATGCCCTGAAATTCTAGCTTTGAAGGAGAAGGGAGAGAAGGGGAAGGGCTTATGTGGAGAAAATTCTCAAGCTTCTGGGGTATAACACAGCATCAGTCTCAGCCCTGTTGGGGAAGCCCAGGCTCAGGAGACACGGCCCAAGGAAATCCCTGTTGGGAGCCTGGAGAGGGCTGGGCTGTTGAGCCTAAAACACACCCCACACCTATAGTGACAGTCACTCCCCGGATATGCCTAGGAATCTGTATAAAACCTTTGGCCAGCTATCTCTGAAATGATGAGTGTGCAAATAAGGAAAACACCACACACACGCGCGCGCACACACACATGCACGCATGTGGGCGTGCACACACACTAGTGTGTTCTTGAACGTCCTTCAAGTTTTTTTTTGTTTTGACAAGGATTCCTGGTGAACCTCAGGGATGTGGAGTTCTCAGCAGACATCTGGGAGTCTTGACTCCCGGCCCTCTGTGTAAATGACTGACGTGAAGGTCTTTTGAGTAACAGGTGGGTCTAGAAAATTCGGTAGGAGTATTCAGCAGGGAACAGTGGAGGAGGGTAAGGGACAGAATTAACAATAGCGTGGGAGGGAAGGTGGTGGGAGATGATCGTGACCTCAAGCTGAAATGGGGACCACGAGAGGTCAGCAGGAGTGCCACTGGATGGCAGCTTGTCAGCTTCTGGAGCGGATGGCAGGTCACACTTGTTCCTTCTGTCCTCAGGGTCACCTCCTCGAAAAGGGAGTGTCTCCTACATCAACATCATTATGCCTTCGGTGTTTGGCACCATCTGTCTCCTGGGCATTGTGGGAAACTCCACAGTCATCTTCGCCGTGGTGAAAAAATCCAAGCTACACTGGTGCAGCAACGTCCCGGACATCTTCATCA
Source organism: Alexandromys fortis (assembly GCF_014885135.2). Taxonomy (NCBI): domain Eukaryota; kingdom Metazoa; phylum Chordata; class Mammalia; order Rodentia; family Cricetidae; genus Alexandromys; species Alexandromys fortis. The sequence goes on along the minus strand of NW_026068167.1, from coordinate 430,468 downwards.
TTAACCTCTCGGTGGTGGATCTGCTCTTCCTCCTGGGCATGCCTTTCATGATCCACCAGCTCATGGGCAATGGGGTCTGGCACTTTGGGGAAACCATGTGCACCCTCATCACCGCCATGGATGCCAATAGTCAGTTCACCAGCACCTACATCCTGACTGCTATGGCCATTGATCGCTACTTGGCCACCGTCCACCCCATCTCCTCCACCAAATTCCGAAAGCCCTCTATGGCCACCCTTGTGATCTGCCTCCTGTGGGCTCTCTCTTTCATCAGCATCACCCCCGTGTGGCTCTATGCCAGGCTCATCCCCTTCCCAGGGGGTGCTGTGGGCTGTGGCATCCGCCTGCCGAACCCGGACACTGACCTCTACTGGTTCACTCTATACCAGTTTTTCCTGGCCTTCGCCCTGCCCTTTGTGGTCATCACTGCTGCATACGTGAAGATACTGCAGCGTATGACCTCTTCAGTGGCCCCAGCCTCTCAACGCAGCATCCGGCTTCGGACAAAGAGGGTGACTCGCACAGCCATCGCCATCTGCCTGGTGTTCTTTGTGTGCTGGGCACCCTACTACGTGCTGCAGCTGACCCAGCTCTCCATCAGCCGCCCCACTCTCACGTTTGTCTACTTGTACAATGCGGCCATCAGCTTGGGCTACGCCAACAGCTGCCTCAATCCCTTTGTGTACATAGTACTCTGCGAGACCTTTCGGAAACGCTTGGTCTTGTCCGTGAAGCCCGCGGCCCAGGGGCAGCTTCGTACAGTCAGCAATGCTCAGACAGCTGATGAGGACAGGACAGAGAGCAAAGGCACCTGACACTTCCCCTGCCACCTCCAAGGCAGGTCACCACACCAAACCTTGGGGAGAGAGACTAAGATAAATCCAAGGCTACCCTGGGAGAAGGCAGGGAGGCTGGAGGCTGAGGGCTTGTAGCTACCACATTCCACAGGGCTCATAAATTGCTAGGGAGGCTTGCAGCCAGGTTTTGGTGGGGAGCTTCAAACCTCAGAAATCCCCTTGGCAGAGCGAGAAGAAAATGGTGATTTGACTGGTCCACAGGGGGCTCTATCTGTTAGCTCACAGACATCTTTTTCCCAAGGGAAGAGGTTGAAGGTGCCTAGCTGCAATCAGGCAGGTCTAGGAGACGGACAGGGGTCATACTGTGAGATTGTTCAAGCTGAGCCTTCCCTCCCATCTCTCACTGGTGTGAAAAAGGCAGCCTTTCTTCTAAGCTGCTGATCATCTGTGAAGCATGCGGCCTCAGCTCCAGCATCCCGTGTGGGTTTCACTCTCTGTGTAGGGGATGCATGTTTACACTGGGGTGGGGCTCTGAGCCCACAGGAGTTTAAAAATCAAAAGAGTCCAATGTGTTGGAAGATCCAATAACTGAGACTTGATGAAGTGACTTGGGATGATGTGGATCTCGAATAAAAATGAGGGTAAGGGGCTTTGGCAGTGACAGGGACATTCTCTTTCCAGGGCACAGTCCGTGGCTGATCCAGAGTTAGCATCCATGTGTTCTGCATGTGCAGGGGGTCACTCCAGTGCCTGATGTCGACGTCATCTTAGTGCTTGTGCCTCTCACTCCCAAATCAACACGAAATAAAGGCAAATCTCGACTCACATCATTCTGGAGACTCCTGCGTAATTGCTTGGGCTTTGGGGGTGGGGTGAGTCCTTTACAAGGAAATAGGGGTCATTTGATTACAGTATTCGGATATTGTTTGGGACTGCATTTTTAGGGAGCCTGAAGTAAGGAATCTGTCTTTCTAAACACACAGAGAGGAGTTAGTGACATTAATGGAATTACTGTGAATTCATTTTGATTGCAGACTCAGCATCCTGGCTTGGACTCCTGATTATTATCAATGCTGCCCCTTAGGTCCCCAAGTTCTACCCCTATATGACTCCCCCAGACCCTTCCCCTCACCCCTGACTCATGCTGAGTCATCAGCTGCAGGGCTGGCTCTTGGGGGGGAAGTCTGAGCTAGGTTCTGTTTGCTGCAGCTGAGATTCGTTGGGCACCTTAAAAGCAGATGGCCGTTCAGGCCGCTGGGAGGCAGTCATGCTGCTGCTTCTTAGCTTTGTCATCGAGAGGGCGCAGGAGTCGTCAGCGTGATGCTCAGCAGACTTAAATGAGAGAGCCTGAGCAACTTGTCCAGAGGCCAGAGCAACTGTCCTGGAGGCTGGGCCACCCCTTGCTGGGTCACTTTCCATTGCAGACTTGCAGGAGTAGCCACTTAGAATACCCGAGGGAGCCTCCCCAGGTGCTAGGGAATAGCAGTTATTTCCCACGCACACACACCTGAGGTTAGCGCTCCTTGCTCCTAACAGGAAGGCCGCTAGCCGCCATAGGTAAGCTTCAAGTCTAGTTTAGGCGCAAGACCAGTGGGGGAAGAAAACAAGATTCTCAGGGGGGAAGTGGATGTGGGGATGCATATGTGTAACCTCAGTGTGAAAGAGGCTGAAGCCAGAAGACTTAGAGTTCAAGGCAGGTGTGTGTGGGTGGGGGGGGGACAGACGGACTGAGAAGGGGTACAATGGGTAAAGGGCTTGTCACACATGTCTGTCCCCCAGAAGCCACACAGGTAAACAACGTGGAAGGAGAGAGCTGGCTCTGTGAAGTTGTCCTCCACACCCCACATCCACGTCCAGCACCACAATAATAAAGTTTAAAGGAAAAAAAATCCGAGCTCAAATGTGAAACAGGAGTGGAAAGGAACGTAAGGGCCGGAGGACAGGGAGGAGCTCCGGGAAAGGCTGTGCTTGAGACATGACAGGGTCATTGTACCCACGGACTCGGGGCAGCCGTGACCACTGCTGAAGATCAAGGTCACAGGACCCGTCGGCATCCGCAGGCAGCATTAGTCCCACTCAGTGGGTTATATTAGCAATGGAGGAGAGGGAAATGAAGGAAAGGGGGGCATGCTGCTGGGGGTGCCTGGGGGAATGGGAGGGTGAGTTTGGGGTGTATATGACTGAAGTACATTGCTTACATGTATGAAATTGTCAAAGCTTAAAAAAATATATTCTATTAAGACAAAAAAAAAGGAGTTCAAGTCCACCCTGGGCTACTAGAACCTTCCTAAGAAGAAAACGAGTCTTACAGAAGCCTTAAGGTAAATCCTTGGAGGAGCAGCTCCATCCCACCAGTGGAGAAGGAGGTTTCCTCGACCTAGCATGTCTATGAAGAGGTTTCCCATGACCTCCACACCCACAGCCCTCTAAGGAAACTGGGAGCCAGGTAAGACAGCCTCTCGGCCTCTCCTAGGAATACGTGTGACCCAGCCAGCAAGGGTGGACCCCTCAGAAGCTCCAAGGAAGGGCCTTTCTCCCTCGAGCTGCTGATCTGACAGTGAAGAGACCCACATGGAAGCTGAGTGTGCTGAGCTCTGAGAGAGTGGGTGGAGATGTAAACAGGAGAAAGGGCAGAAGACCTGGGATCGGCGAACAGCACCAAGGAGGGTGTCGGGAAGGCCGAGTGAGGTGGGAAGTTATACTGGGAGTGCGAAGACCATCACCACTCCCATCCCCCGGCCTCATCAGTAACCTGGGCAACTCCTGAGATGTCACTGGTTCAGCGGAAACTTAGGCAGCCAGGTGTGGTGACACACGCCCAAAACCCCAGCATTTAGGAGGCTGAAGATGAAGATCACGAGTTTGAAGTCAGCCTGGGCTACAATAACAAGACTTGGGAGAAAAGGAAAAGAGGAGGAAGCGGAGGAAAGGGAAAAGCTCCGTACAAGGTACAACAGTCAGGTGTAGGCTGTGGGACAGCTTGTTAGGCTGTAGGATAGCTTGTTGACATTGTTGGCAGGAATGGGGGATTCTGGGATAGGCTACCGGCCAGGTTCAGGGAATGAGTGCAGCTTTACTGTCTTCTTTCAACTCAGGACTTGGCGAGCCGGAATTGGGGTGAGCGCTGGAAGACGCAGAGTTTGAGAAGCATGAGGACTACGCCTTGATCTCTCCACTTCCCTCTTGCTCCACCCAACTAACAGCTAGGGTCTCGGGGACCTCAGCAGGTAATCTCCCCAGACGCAGTGAACTTTCTACAGGGATTCTCCTCAGGAAACATCTCCTCTACAGGTGTGAGGATGACCTTCCCACAACTCTCCGAGGTAGAGGAATCTCACAGCCTAGCTTATGGCTGCACAGCTCACAAGTACAAAAGACCACCCAGAAGCCTCTCTGCAGGAACCTTCTGCAGACAGCAAGGTGATGGAGGAAGGTCATTGACTAATAAAGAAACTGCCTTGGCCCATTTGATAGACCAGCCTTTAGGCGGGTAGAGTAAACAGAACAGCATGCTGGGAGGAAGAGGAAGTGAGCTCAGATGCCATGTAGCTCCTCTCCAGGGCAGACACGATGAAGCAAGCCGCCAGGTCAGACATGCTGAATCTTTCCTGGTAAGACTGGTGCTACACAGATTACTAAATATGGCTTAGACAAGATGTGAGAATTAGCCATTAAGAGGCTAGAACTAATGGGCCAAGCAGTGTTTAAAATTTCCATGTAATTATTTTGGGGCATAAGCTAGCCAGGCAGCCGGGAGCTGGGTGGCAGGAATGCAGCCCGAAGCTCCTACTACAGCAAGGGCACCATGCAACAAGACCAGCAGCTTCTCTTCTGTTCTAGGCATCATCTACTGTTAATTTCATTATTGTGTGTGTGAGTGTGCATGTGTGTACATGTCCACTTATGCACATACGTGTGTGGGGGTCCATGTCATGATCCAGGATCAGCCTGGACCATAAAGTATTTCTCGGACCAGCGGGGAGGCATGGGAATAATTGAGACACAACTCACATGACTTTATCAGGAGGGAATTATCAGGGATTCCCTCACGAAATCCTGAATTCACATCCTGAAATTCACCCATGTTTATTCCTCAAACAACTTTCATACCAAACTATAAACTGAGGGGAAAGTTCATTAGCATTCTGTTTCCTAGGTAGCCAGGCGAATAATTGTGGTCACATCCACACCTTTGTATACCCATTTTGTCACGTCTTCCTATCTATGGCTGCTCTGTCACGTAGACTGAATTAACACCTCTTTTTCAGGCGTCCCCCCCAAATGACAAAGAAGGAGCAGAGTGACGTTAGCATCTCCTGACCCTTTGTTTAGGATGGTGTCAGTTTGTCGGGAAAGGCTAGGTGACCACCTCCTGTGTGGCAGGTGCACACTGTGGCCTGAAAGTCTGGCCGCCATTCGAGGTAGAAATTTGGGCCTGTGTAATATGTTCCTGCAGTCCGAGGACAACTTTGGTCCTCTCTGTCCACCACGGGTTCTGGGAAATGAACCATCAGGCTTGTATGGCAAGTTCTTCTGCCCAGCAAATTGACTTTCCTGCCCTTTCATTTTTGTCTTTGGTTTGTTTTTTAAATTGTAGTAAAATGTATGCTTTGCTACTTTGACCTTTTGGTTTTATTTTGTGGTTTTTGTTTATTTTGAATTTCCAGACAGGGTTTCTCTGTCTGGAAAACTCACTCTCCTGGAACTCACTGTACAGACCAGGCTGGCCTCCAACTCAGAGATTCCCTCATTAAAGGCGTGCGCCACCACAGCCGGGCTGAACTGAGTACTGTGCAGCTGCCACCACCATCCTCCTTCAGAAGATCATCATCCCAAACTAAAGCTCCAATTAAATGCTAGCTCATGTGCTGGGAGGATGCTCAGGCAGAGAAGTGCTTGCTGAGCAAGCATGAAGACCCGAGTTCGAACCTCAAATCCGTGTTTTTAAAAAAGCGGGTGCAGTGGTACGTATCTATGGTCCTAATGCTGGGGAGGCAGACGGAAGAGTCTCTGGGGCTCCCTGGCTAGCTGGTATAGCTAATCGGTGAGCTCCAGGCCAATGTGAGATTCCATCTCCAAAACCAGGGTGGGACTGGTAAGATGGCTCCGTGGATAAAGGTGCTCTCTACATACACAGCAATAAATGAACGCAAACACAATGAAAATGAAAATGCATAGGCACGGATGGTTTCTAAGGAGCAACACTAAGTTTGTGCCCTGGCTCCCTTTTGCACCCACACGTGCAAATGCACTCACACAAAATAAATACACACCAACTTACTTCGTCCTCCCCTGCCTCCAGCTCCTGGAATCACCAGTCTATGAATCTGACTGTTCTAAGCGGCTCCCACAATGGAACTACATGCTGTTTATCCATGATTTGCGATGGGTTTATTTCTCCTAGTATGATGTCCTTAAAGTCCTTTGATATTGCTGCGGATGTCAGAATCCTTTAAGGCTGTGTTTATCTCCAGCGAGGGATGGACACACGATGTCATCATCATTTGGCTACGGTGGGTAGATCATGCTGCTGCCAACATGTCCGTGTTAACAGTTGGAGCCTGGGCTTTTAGCTCCTTTGGGTATTTACCCAGAAGGAAAACTGTGGGCTCTCATGGCAGTTCTATGCGGAACGTTTTTGAAGACCTGCAGCCTCGGCATCGTTTTCCTTTCTCATCAGAACATACATGGGATCCAGCGCTCCACACCCTCACACCGGCTTTGTTTTTCCTTCCCCTCTTCTTATTCTCTTGAGTGAAACCTGTTCAAATGATGTGAACTGGTCTTTGCTGCCCCATCGTTAGTGATGCTGAGCGTACCTTCATCTGCTCAGCCTTCATTTGTATAGCTCCTTTGGAGAAATTGTCTCCAAGTCCTTTGTCCATTTCTTAAAATTGGTTTGTTCTTCTTTATTGTTAGAATGGTATTTTACTCAACTCAAATTAGTAATAATTGGTTCTGGATGCCTTGTTGCTAGGAAAAAAATAGATTTGAAAAAAAAAATAACAACTAAGTTCTTTCTCCTCTGCAGTTTAATGGAATTCTTGCCCTTTTGACAAAATTGAGTGGTGCCTGCCAGATGACTCAGAGGGTAAAGGGACTTTCTGTCAAGCCTGATGATCTGAGTTCAATCCTGGGGAACCATCTGGGGGAAGGAGAGAAGCTCCTCTTATAAGTTGTTCTCTGACTCCCACACGCGTACTGTGGCATGCAGGTACCCCCCAAGACATATACTCACATATAAATACATAAACATAATTAATTTTTTTCAAAACTTAAGGGCTCAGGAAGATAGTTCAGTTAGCATAAAAACCCAAGTTTGATTCCTCCCTCCCTAGAGATCAGGATGTAGCCCCACCAGCACCATGCTTGCATGCCACCATGCACCCTGCTGTGATGATAATGGACTAAGCCCCTGAAACTGTAAGCAAGCCCACGATTAGATGCTTTCCTTTTTGAGAGTTGTCCTGGTTATGGTGTCTCTTCCCAGCAATAGAACAGTGACTAAGACAGAAGTTAGTACCAGGAGTAGGGTAAATGACTAAGCTACCCTCCAAAGCCTGTGATCAGCCTTAAGTCCAATAGAGTCAGTAGCTTGACCTGAGGAGGTCAGGGAAAGCAAGTAGCTAAAGAGTGGTGGGTGGCTTTCCCAAGAGCCCACCCGGCTCTCACTCTCAGAGGTCAGGAGAATGCAGAACCTCCAGATGGTCAGAGATGGGATGCGCAAGCCACTCACTTAGCTCCAGAGCTACCTCCTGCAGGAGAGGATGAGTGGTGGGCATCTCAGGCTATGAAGAAGGGGAAGAGTCCTTATTCAAGCATGAGAGGGCAGGTGAGCAGGCTCAGTGGACCAAAGTGCTTCTCATACACGTCTGCCAATCCGAGTCCAATCCCAGAACCCACAGTGGAAGAAGAGAAATGACTCTGAGAAGTTGTCCTCTTGGGAACTGGAGAGATAGTTCAGTGGTTAAGAGTACCAGCTCTCTTGCAGAAGATCTGGGTTCAATTCCCAGCCACCACACAAAAGTTCACAACTGTCTACAGCTCCAGTTCCAGGGGATCCGACACCCTTATAAAGACATTCATACAGACAAAACACCATTGCATATGAAATGAAAAATAAATCAATCATTTAAAAAAGAAAGAAAAAAAAATGTCCTCTGACCTCCACATGTGTACTGTGTAACATGAGGGCTGGGCTTGTTGGGGTTTCTGTCCTGCCCGGTTCCCGCAGCCGGTAAGCCCCAAAGAAAAATCACACAAAGGTCTACATAAGTTATAAAATGACTGGTCCATTAGCTCAGGCTTCTTATTAGCTCTTATAACTTATATTAACCCATTGTTCTTATCTATGTTAGCCACATGGCTTGGTACCTTTTTCAGCAGGGCAGGTCACATCCTGCTTCTTCAGTGATCTGGGCAGGACTGGGGGGAAGAGCTTCCTTCTTCCCAGAATACTCCTGTTCTCATTGCCCTGCCTCTACTTCCTGTCTGGCTACTGGCCAATCAGCATTTATTTAAAATGTAATTGACAGAATACAGAATTGTCCCCCACCAGTACTGTGGCACATATGTGCACCTGCACTCGCTGACAAACACACCACACACACACACACATACACACAACCACATATACACACAGTAAAGTTTAATAAAACACATTTTAAAAGAGAAAATGTTTCTTTTCTTTTTTTGTGGGTGGTTTCTCTGAGACAGGGTCTCATTATGTAGCTCTGTCCACCTCAGACTTACAGAAATCCTCCTGCCTCTGCCTCCTGAGTACTGGGATTAGAGGTGTGGGCCAGCATATCCAGTCTACCAGTAGGGTAACGTTTGGAGATTTCTCTGGTTTTTATTTAGGTTGAATAAACCAATTTTAGCCTTCAGCTTGGGAGAGAAGGTGTTGTGGTTTGGAAGAAAATGGCCCCCAAAGGGAGTGGCACTATTAGGAGGTGTGGCCTTGGAATGTGTGTGGTCTTGCTGGAGGAAGTGTGTCACTGTGGAGATGGGCTTTGAGGTCTCACATATGCTCAAGCCACACCCAGTGAGACAGATCACTTCCTGTTCCCTCTAAGTCAAGATGTAAGGACACTCAGCTCCTTCCCCAGCGCCATGTCTGCCTGCCATGGCGATAATGGACTAAACCTCTGAACTGTGAGCAAACCACCACAATTAAATGTTTTCTTTTATAAGAGTTGCTGTGGTCATGGAGTCTCTTCACGGCAATAGAAGCCTTAACTGAGACAGAAGGGTTGCAGGTAGCTAGGTAGGCCAGTTCCCTCTCAGAAACTTCTCTGAGTGGTCATGGCCAGGTCCTGTGTGCTACCTGCCTACTGCGGCTCAAGTGACTTTGTGGTGTCACTGCCTCTCCAAGCAGCCTCTGCTCTCTGCACAGGTAGCCTTAGCCTGAGGCACCCGGGGAAGGAGGAGTGGACCACAATTAGGAAGGATGGGGGCTGGCTGGCAGGCCTTGAGATTACTGCAGTCTATGCCAAGGCACGGGAGGTTCTCCCTGCCCTCTCCTCCCTGGTCCAGCCAGGCTACTCTGCCTCTGAGCTATGAACAGTGAACCCGAGTCCTTCACTTCCTCCCTCCTCCTAGTTCCAGAGCCTCTAAATCTCTCTTCTGGCCACTGTGGAGTAGTGCTACAATTCATCATGACAGGAAGTCTGCTCATGCCCAAGAAGACACTCTTTTTGTCCTGTGTGGGGTAGGTAGTATTCCTCCCAATCACACCAGAGCAGGGCAGGAGAAAAGCCTTATTATCTTGCCCCTGAATGTTTTTCTAACATTTGTTTTGTCCAGGACTCTTAAAGCAGAAACCAGCATCTGGATGTTGGGAGGGTTAGGGTTAGGATTCTTAGTAACAGGTACAGATTATTTTTTCAGCTTTTTTTTTTTTTTTTTT
>NW_026068167.1:402344-420733 GCF_014885135.2 Alexandromys fortis | reverse complement strand
TTTTTTTTTTTTTTTTTTTTTTTTTTTTTTTTTTTTTTGCCATCTGAAAAATTACTAAGCTAGTAGCCAGCTTTTAAATTTATAGATTTAATTAAGATGTTGGGCTTCTGTTGCTGTGACAAAAATACCCGAAAAAAAATATCAACTTAACTGAAGGAACGTTTTAGCTCAGGGTTTCTGCCGTGGTCACTTAGCCCTGTCTCTGGGACTGTAGGGAGATGGAACAGAGTGGATTGCTCACCTCATGGTGATGGGGAAACAAAGACAGAGAGACAGAAAGACCTGGCAAGGTTAAGAGGCCCAGTGAGACAACTTCTCACCAGGCCCCACCCCCTAAAGGCTTCAGGACTTGAGACCAAACCTCTAGCCTGTGGGCCTCCGCGAGGGCATTCACCATTCGAGCACTTAAAAATCTGTGTGGTAACCAAACAATAAGACAAGCAAACAAATAAATTAAGGCCTCTGAGGTGGCTCAGTGGGTAAAGGTGCTTGCCACCAAGCTTGACAACGGGAGTTCAATCCTAGGAACACGCAGGACGGGACAGATCAACACCCCACCAAGTTCCCTCTAACCTCCACACATGTGCGGTGGCGTGCACTCTATAGACATAGATGAGCCTTCCCTCACCAATAAATAAATGCTAACAGAGCTTTCTAGATGGCAGGGCTGGGGAGATGGTCCCCAGCACCACATAAATCCTGGGAAAATGTAGCAGCCTGTCTGTAATTCTAGTGCTGGGGACCAGAGGTGGGATTCCTTAGAGCAGTCAGCTAGCTTAGACAAGGGGGTGTCAGTAAACTCTGGGTTCATGTGAGAGACTGCAGCTCATACGTGACATGGAAAGTGACGTGGAAGAAGACACCAACAGCAGGCTCCCACATACATGTGCAGCCCAGCCTGGATATACATGTGTGTCCGCACAACTACGAATGTGTCCGAGGCCAGGCAAATGAATAGCAGGGTGCTCTTGGGGAGGTCAGGACAACTCGCACCATGCGGGTTGGTGGGTTCTTTTCACTGTGTGGGTTCAAGGGACTGGGCTCAAGTTGTCAGGAAATGGCATTGCCCGCTGAGCTATCTCACTGGCACCCTTCCCAGACGCTTGACCTCGGATGAATCTGTCATCTCTGGATGCATTGTGAAACTCTTAGCTGCATCAGGACATGATTAATCCCGCTGTGTCGTGTGTCTTGGATGTTCTCTTCCTTGTGAGTTATTGCCCTGTGTCTCCATTGTAAGCCGTAGTCAAAGAGGCTGATTTCTCCATATTCCCCCCACCCCCAGCTCTCACCTTGAACAGAACGGGCACTTACGCCGACACTCCTCCCTAGAAGTGGACACTGATTGCTTTGTCTGCAAAGTCGGCTTCCTTTTCTGGGAACTGTTTACCGTCTCCACTCTCCCCACCCCTGTCACGGTTAAAAAGGAAGCACTGCCCACCCCCACCCCTGCTCATTTTCTTCTGAGTTCCAGAAAGGAACACACAGTCTCACCAAGTTCTTGGAAGGGATCAGCAGTTATGACAAACATTTGTTGAGTGTGTGCCAGGGACTGCTCCCAATGCGGCATAAACATCGTGTTCAAGTTCGTTAATTCCCTACAAGGCAGGTAATATAATTTTGTTTTGAGACGGGGTCTTACGTAGTCCAGGCGGACCTTGGATTCGCTTTGTTGCTAAGGATCCTAATCCACCCATTTCCACTTCTTGCGTGTAGCGACTGCAGGTGGATCTCCATGAGAGTTATGTGCCTTCCTTCTGCCACCTCAGCGCAGACCTGGGGAAATGGGACCCTGTGATTGGCTAGTATAGGTCACATGTTCACAGTGGACCGGTTCATTGACCCCCAATGTGTGTGTGTATGATGTGTGATTTCCATGGTGAGAGATGTGTATGATGTGGGTTTGTGCATGATATATTATGTGTTATATGTATGGTGTGTGTGCTGGGAATGTGGAGTGTGATGTGGTTTGTGTATCCATGTGGGATATGCCTATTATCATAGTCATGAGATGTGGAGTGTTTTTTTTCTTTGTTTAATCTTTGTGTGTTTGCATCTATATCCATATGTCGTACATACGTGTGTGGAGGTCAGAGGACAACCTTGGGTATCAGTTCTTACATTCCTCCTTGTTTGAATAGTCTCTTGCTCTTTTACCACTATGTATACCAGGCTCACTGAATCTCAAATATTTTGTCTCTGCTTTTGGTTTACCTAGGAACACTGGGTTTACATACAGCTAAGCCAGAGTTATGTAGGAACTGGGGATTCGAACTCAGGTTCCTCATGCTTTACCATTGACCCATCTCTTCTGCTCCTTTCATTTTGTGTGTGTGTGGGGGGGGAGCGGGTGGCAGTTCTGTCTCAACAGAGTGAAGAATGGCAAGAGCTGTGCTGGCAGGTAAGATCTCACGGATCAGAGACGAGGGAGGGTTCAGGGAAAGTGTGCAAGGAAAACAGAACAGGACAAAGAGGCAAGACAGCGAGGCCGAGGGTTTACAAGCAATGCCCAGGAAGGTAACTTTGATCTCTACCGTGACACAGATTCCACACAGACCCTGGACCTTGCCCTCCCAGGTGTACGACCGCACACACATTTCACAGCTGCCAATGGGGTGGAAGGTGTAGAGACTCCCTGGGCGCAGAGTCATGCCCAGCACTGGATCACAGAACTGGCTCAAGAGTCCGCTAAAAACCTCAAGTGCCAAGGGGAGACCAGGAACCTTTCTGCAGTCCTCCCAGGACACTGGGTTCAAATGAAATCAGTTCTGATACTAACTGCCCAGAATTAGTATAGACCCCACAGGTTAACGATTCAGTCATGCAAAACTGGCCCCTCCCTTCTAATGCCAACCCTTGGTTACCCACAACATCTTCCCAACTTGGCTCCAAATCAGAGGTCCCCATGAGCCTTTCTTCATGGTCAGTAATCTGCTAAAGTAGCTCCCAGGGAACCTGTTCAGCATGGGGTATGGTACCTCCCCCTAGAGCAAGGGCAGGCAGGACTTCTTTCTACTGGACTAGGAAATGGAGAAAGCGGAGGGTAAGGAGTCTTACAATAACCCCACAAATAGTCGCAACATTATTGATTGGACTCACCAAAGAGAGGTCTAAGGCGAAAAGGTGGTGAGGGACTGGCCTGCTGGAGATCCTCCCCTACCGTGATCTAAGGGCCAGGGAGGGAGGGGGCCTCCCCAGCAGACAGTCACTGAATCTGTGCAACAGCCTCCAGCTTGAAGGCACTCAAGGTCATGGGATGAATCTGGGGTATCTTGGCTGGATGCTTATATTTTGGGGTCCTCCTGAAGTCTGTTTTGCAAAGTATAATAAGAAAGCAATCTGTCTGGGGTTACCTAGGGCTAACAGCAGCCTGGGGCAAACCAATTCATTCACTGCAAAGGGGGAAACTAAGCAAGTGAGCTTCTCCGAGATGTAGCTGGCTCCATCTTGGCTTCTTCTGGATTGCTCTAGAAACAAACACTGACAAACAGAAAGCCAGCAACATTCCCAAAGCGGACAGGGCTCTGGCATGTCAGAACAGTGGAGTTTGAGCACAAGTGCCCCTGGTTCCTGCACCTTCTTTGGTGTCCCCTGTGGTCTGTTGGGCCTCTCTACCACTCTTACTGGAGAAGCCTGGAGGCCCTGGGCCCAGGTTGCTCCTCATCTGCTGCTTCTGCAGGAGCCATTTGAAGCTGTCAAGACTTCCTTCCCTCCTCCTTCCCTTCTCTCTCTTTCCCTCTTTCCTTGTTCTTCCTCGGGATATAGAGGTAAAAAAAAAAATCAAGAAATCAAAAACTAAGAAATACCTTCAAGAAGGAACTGGAGGAGAATTGAAAATTCCATAGCACCTCTCAGGAAGTATGGCCCCAAAGTTACCTCAAACTCTACCCCTCTGCTTGGTCTCTCTCTCTTTGATTAGTCAATCTCACAGCCTTTATGCCAATGCTCTTCAAATACCTCCCCCAAAACTCAGGATTAAACTAGGGATCTTGTGGTATGTGTGTTTAAATGATGTGCATATATCTCTGCAATCTGTGTGCGACAGTGCATACGTGAATCTCAGGGGACCGCCTCAGGTGTCAGTGTTACAGAGAACCTGCCAAAGATGATGGATCACTCAGACACTATACAGACCACTCAGCCTATAACCGACTGAAAGTCTTTATTCTAAAGCTGATGGTGGAGGTGCACACCTTTAGTCTCAGAACTCTGGAGGCAGAGGCAGGTGGATCTCTGCAAGGCCAGCCTGGTCTTCAGAGTGAGTTCCAGGACAGCCAGAGCTACACAGAGAAACTGTGTCTCAAAAAACAAAACAAAACAAAAACAACGATAACAAAAAAAAGAAAGTCTTTTTTCCAGCCATCTGGGACTACACTCAGGTATTTGGGGCCCAAGTATAGTACTGAGCATTTAGAGCAAGGCGTTTTTAAAGGCAACACCACAGCCTGCACTCCCCTCAGCAGCTGCAGAGCTTTAAAGGCAAGCAGTTTAACAGGCACTAAGACAAGCAGTTAGCTGGAAAGAGAGGTTTGCACACGCAGGCAGTTTAACAGAAGCTTAGAGAGCTGGGGCATCTCAACCTCAGGTTCCCTAGAATAGAGATGGGTAATTTTCCAAAGGACTCTCCATCAAGGAGGTCAAATTCTAGTTAAATCTAAAATGGCCTCAGCAATAAAGCGAGCTGGAGGAGCCTCTGCACTGTCTGTCTTGCCTTGTTACATCAGGTCTTGTTCTCCATCTTTTGGTTTTTGTTTTTAGAGACAGGTTTTTTTTTTTTTTTTTCTGTGTAGTAACTCTGGCAGTGCTGGAATTTGCTTTGTAGACCAGGCTGGCCTCAAACTCAGAGATCTACCTGCTGCCTCAGAAGGGCTGAGATGAACAGAATGCACCACCATGCCTGGCATCTTGCTTGGACAGGGGGTCCCTTTGTTGTTTTCCACCGTGTGCATCAGACTAGCTGGCTCACAAGCTTCCGGGAGCCACCTGCCTCTCCCTTTCATCTCTTTGTAGCAGCAGAGGGTTGCAGCCTGTTATGCAACATATCTGGCTTTACCTGGGTTCTGGGGATTTGACCTCAGGTCTTCACACTTGTGTGATGAACAGTTTTGCAACGCTGAGTCATCTCTCAGCTCCCCTCCCTCCCTTTCTGATCCCTTGGTCCAGGGTTTCCATCTGTCCACACACCATCTCCACCACCACAGACTTAAAACCGGCAGAACTCGTGTCTTCATGATCTTTCTATCTCTCCAGCCCACATAGCTCACTCTGCAAAAGGCTCCAGCTGGACTCAGTGGTGTCTGTCCTTCGCTGCTTATCCCTGAGAAGGAAAACAAATGATTCTCCACACATTCTCACGGCATTCTCTTCTGACACTAAATGGGCACCTCTAGGAAGGCGATTCTGGCTACAGCCGTGCCTCCAGTTCTCCGGTCCTCCCAATAAGCTGATCCCTTCTGCTCAGCTTGGCTACAAGCCAGAGGTTCCCACGGCCTCTTCTTTATAGTCAGTATCTCCCAGATGGCTCCCACAACCCAGGGCAACCTCATTTCCTATTCTGATTTCTCATAAGAATATCTTATCCATGTTCCTATTTTGGGATGCTGGGATAAAACTGAGAGTTGTGTGTCAATTTCCTCCCAAGTGTAAAGTGTGCTAGGACTCAGCATATTCTAAAAGATATTCTGTGAGTTCGAGGCCAGCCTGGTCTGTAGAGCATCTTCCAGGCTAGCTAGGACTACATAATGAGGCCCTGTCTCAAAAAGGAAAAGAAAGAAAGAAAGAACAAAAAACAAGCCAAGCAAACAAAAAGAAAAAGAAAACACCTTAAAAGAAAGATTGTTTAAGAGCAGAATGGGTTACATAGCAAGACTTAACAAAGAAAAACAGAAACAAAAGGTCAAAGTCCTGAGTTAGGAATATAGCTCTGTGATAGAGTACCTGTCCAGCTAGAACTAGATTCAATAGACTCTGAGTTCCATCTGAAGCACTGGAAAACAAGAAATACAGATTTATATGAATTAGGTTAAAAGGGGTGGGATTGACAGCTGCAGAGCAAGTCAGGGCTGCGAGGGACTTCACGGTCTTGTCAGAAGCAACAGGGCACCTGTAACGTGCCCCTTGGCTGTGCTCCATCGCTGGCGTGTCCTTCCTCTTCTGCCAAAGGCCTCTGTTTGCCAAGGAAACAGGGATGCAGAGAGAGGAGGAAATGGACGCTCAGCTGTGAACAGCCCCCGAAATAGTCCCGAGTCTGAAGCAAGGTAAGAGCTTCCAAATTCAGCCAGCCAAGGATGCTCTAAATAGGTTCAAGCTCATGGAAGAGATCCACCGCCTTCCGCAGTGGGCTGGATTCCCGAGCTCCGTTCTGTGTGTTTCGAGTGGAAGGAAATCTATACATAAGATGGAGTGGAGGCGGCCCTAGCGTGACCATAAAGGGACAGAAGCAAAAATCACAAAATGTTTCATGTTTGAATTTCAAGCACCTCTGGGAGCCAATCCAGGGATCAAGGAAGGTTCACACTAAAAGAGATGAGGAGGTAGTTCGAAGTGTGGGTCCTTAGCCTTCTTTCCTGTTCAACCCTAGCAGGACCCCCATACTGGGGCACTACCTACACCCAGCAAGAACAGAGGAGCTAGAAAATCTCATGGAGAGTCATCATTAAACTAAAAACAGAACTGGCCTAGAACCCAGCCCTTACCACACTCCTGGTGTAGCTGAGCCTGACACACCCCCCACCCCCCACCCCGCAAAGAGATCTAAGCCACCTGCCATTACGCACAGGTGGTCATCCTAGGGGGTTATTTAAAAGGAACATGCTGGAATCTTGTCAGGCAGTGAATGACGGTTTATTTCCACTCCCCAACTCCTGCTCCTCAGAGGGCAGAGACTCACAGTGTCAGATTAGTCACAGGAAACACAGAAGCAATGTCGCTCCAGTGCCTCAAAACCAGCAGAGAACTGCTTCCGGAGATCCGCCCCTGAAAGGGACCTTGTGGGTGGGGCCTAGGATGTATGTAACCATGTGAGTGGTCACTGTCCTCCTGAGAGATGACACTGTGCCCTGGTTGCCTCTGGGATGAGATTTAGACAGATTCCCTGGTACAAATCAATACTGCCATTTACCTCCAGCTCCACTCCACTCCTCCCCCATCAATGAAAAAAGGGTTTCCTATAGAAGAGCTCCCATTAAAGAGGTCAACCAAGGAAGTTTCCAGAAGCCTCTAGACTGGGATCTGGTCCATTTGAGGTTTAGAAGAACCATGTTATGGTGCCTGCCTAGGCTCACTGAATCCCTCCATAACCCTTGACATTCTAGAAAGAGAGCAACACCCCACAGCCATCATTCCCCATGTTTCTGCTGGGAGTTTTGAATGCAGGCAATGTCGGTGACCCTACAGTTTGGATAGATTCAGCCCTCGACACCCACATTGTCTCCAGCACAGCCACTGCCCGGCTATAGGAGGCAGGTGCAAGGGGAATGGGGAGGAGACCTGACGAATTGGGTGGGGCAAGTCCCTCTTTGTTGCTTAAAGGGAGATTTAATAAGTAGCTGCCAGCACGTCAAGGAGAAAGGACAGTCCCTAGGCAGTCTTGTTTGTTTCTCACAGTGGGTGAAATGCAGGAACATGACCTTGAGATCCAGGCAGACCCAGATCTGGGGCAAATCACTTTGGGCTGCGTGCAGCTGCCTTGGTTTTCTGTATGAGCATAGCGATTGTGAATAAGGGTGGCCACTTTAGAGAGCCGTTGAAAGAACTAGATGAGGGGCGGTTAAGTCATGCGGGGCTGCAGAGAGCCTGACTTGGAACAGGTGAGAAAATGGAGAGAAAAAAGCAGTTCAATTTGGCCCATTGTCTGTCTCTTCCTGCAGCTCTTTCGCAATCTGCATTTTCAGGATTGAATGCCCAAGAGGAAGCAGTTAGAATGATTTTGAACCAGGGAGACTGGTTTTCTGACCCTTGACCTTTAGCATCCCTAAAGAAAGATCTAGAAATGCTTCTGTTGACAGGGGACAGAACAGTCTTGTAGGGAACTTGGCCTTCCTGTACTTGCGGGGAAAGTCAGAAAAAGACAGTCCTGGTCAACAGATGGTCTGTGACATCAGCCTTTGCAACCAGGCACCCAGGTGACCTTTGGTCTGAGACGGGGAGCTGCAGTCTCCTTCAGGGAGCAGCTGGCTCCACGCCCAGTGAGGGAATTAGGGGAATCACATTCTCTTGGTGACAGTTGGCCACAGACAGAAAGTGCGCTCTCACCTCAGTCAAAGAACGCCAATCCTGTCTTTCTTCCCCAAGTACCATGGAAGGAAAGGAGTCCCTGCCAGGTGCAGAAGAAAGAAGAAAGCCCGCTCTTGGCAGCAGGGGAATCAGGTTGCCACAGCAACGAGCTTCTTCCCAAGTCCACTCATTATATGGCTTTTGAATTAGACTTCCTCTGTGTATATACACCAGCGGCTTTGATTCCCCCCTGCTTGCCACCAACTTGCCTCCCAGGCTTCTCCCCAGGAAAGCACCACTGAAGGCAGCCACTGAAGGCAGCCACTGACTACTCCTTTCAAGGTCAGGGCCCACTTGTCCCTGGGATACATATTTGCTTGTTGGTTTACCCTAGGAAGAACCCAATGGGTACCCAGGGTAAAAAGCCTTCTGTCTGCAGTGGGGGAGAGGCAATGAGAAGGACCTGTTTGAACAGCGATTCGATCAGATGTAAATGCAGACCTTTTGAACTTAACCCTCTGGGATTTTTTTTCCCCCTGGATTTTCGAGAGGATTTCTCTGTGTAGCCCTGACTATGCTGGAACTCACTCTCAGACCAGGCTGACCTAGAACTCGGAGATCCGACTGCCTCAGCCTCCAGAGTGCTGGGATTAAAGGCGTGTGCCACCACTGCCCTGCTAATACAATTATTTTCATTGCTACTTCATAACTGGAATTTTTCTATGTTATAAATCATAATGTGAATATCTGTGTTTTCCAATGGTCATAGGCGACCCCTGTGAAAGGTGTAACAACCTACAGGTTGACAGCCACTGGCTTTGACACTATGCAAAACTACACAGCTGAAGAACAGTAAGCTAGAACTGATGTGCCCGTGTACAAATAGGGGCTGTTCAGAAAAAAAAAATGCTCAAATGCAAAGAACCAGAAAGAATGGAACTAAAGGGGGAGAAGTAGGGAGGTGATTCATGGCTACAGAATTTTACCTCTGCACAGTGAAAATATTCTGGAAATAGTGAATTCCCAGAAATAAAGAAGAGGACATAAAGATGGGAAAGAGGACATGTTGCATGGTGTTGGGGGTCAGGAAGAGTGGGAGGGAGGAGTTGGGGGTGGATAGGACCAAGACACATTATATAGCCAGGTGGTGGTGGTGCATACCTTTAATCCTAGCACTCAGGAGGCAGAGGCAGGTGGATCTCTGAGTTGAGGCCAGTCTGGTCTGCAGAGTGAGTTCCAGGACAGCCAGGGCTACCCTGGGAAATTGTGTCTCAAAACAAACAAAAAGATACATTCACACACACACACACACACACACACACACACACACACACAGAGACTGTGGCCACAACCCTACTGACCTCAGCTTTTCAAAACAGTTGAACTAAGTAGGCATCTGTGCTGTATGAGTTCTGAGCCAACCTGGATTACAGACGACCATTCTGTCTCAAACAAACAAAACAAAAAAAGCTGGGTGTGTGACACCTGCAAGTAGTAATCTCAGTACTTGGGGGCCAAAACGAGAGGATCTAGTCTGAGGCTTGCCCGGCTGTGTAGTGAGAACCTAGTGTTTCTTTTCATTGCTGGTATAGGCCTAGGCTGATCTTGAACTTGATATATAGCTAAGGCAGCCCTAACTGCCTGACTTTAATACCTTTACTTCTCTAAGTGTTGAAATTACAGGAGTGTGCCACTATGTGTGCCAAGACCTGGGGTTTGTTTTGTTTGTTTGTTTGTTTGACGAAACATCACCATGTAGCCTTTGCGTGGCCTAGAATTCATTATATAGACCAAGCTGGCATCAAATTCACAGAGATCTGCCTGCTTCTGCCTCCTGAGTGCTGGGAATAAAGGAATGCATCACCATGACCTGTTTTGCTGAATTTCTTTTCAAAGGGCTATATAACTTTTGAAGGAGATAAAATAAACTGTTGTATTTATCTTTGAAGTTGGGAGATTAAAGAAAGAAGAGGCTATTAATTGTATTCCCTTTTGGAAACTTAAAAATCTGAATCAAGGGACCGGAGAGGTGGCCCAGAGGTTTGAGCTCATGCTGCTATTCCAGAGGACCCAGGTTCAGTTTCAGCACCCACATCGGGCAGGCAACTCACAACTGTCTGTAATGTTAGCTCCCAAGACTCCAATGTCTCTGGTTCCTGAGACCGTTTGCACTCTCGCACACATAGTCACATGCACACACATACATGCGATTACAAATAATAAAAATGAATCTTTAAAACAGAATCAATATCCATTATTTTTATAATTTCAGTAAGCTTATCAAAACAGAGACATGAATTAATAAGCTTGATTTGGTAAGTTTACCAGTTCAAGAGACAATGAGTCAGCACAGCAAGAGGTGCTGTGGATACAGGAGAGGGAGGCAGAGCGCCCCTCATGCTTAGGGAACCTATGGGCATGAGACTCTCATGGGCAGAGAGTCACAAGCCATCAGACGTGAGCATAACTTTAGCTGAGGTCGAAGCCTGGGAGGACAGGGAGAATGTTGTGGGTAGAGGCTTGCTTTATGCACTGGGTCGTCTCTTCTCACGCCTCTGGGGAGGTGATGCTTACACCAAGAACAGAGTATGAAAGAGATATAGTTAGTGAGAGAGAGAGAGAGAGAGAGAGAGAGAGAGAGAGAGAGAGAGAGAGAGAGAGAGAGAGAGAGAGATGGGCACCTCCGGCTTAGGAACAGCGATCACAAAGACCCAGAGCCAAGAGACAGCTTGACTCGCGGCTAGGAGAGCAGGTCACCTTGGTGAGAGAAGTGCAGAACCAGAGGGAGGGTGGCAGGTAGGGGTGCAGGGGCTACCACCTGTTCCCAGGGCAATGCGAGGGCACCACCACTGGGTTCCAAGCAGGGAGTGCCATGATCCTGTCTATGCGCAAACGAGATCATCTGGCTGTGGAGGGAGGATGGGCGACACAGGGGGAGAGGAGAAGGGAGAGACAGGCTAATGAAGCCTTTGTTAGCTTCCTGCTGAATGGCATCAGTGATGGTTTGGCTGGGGATGAGGTTAGAAAATGGCTGGTAATTACTGCAAGAGGTGAGAAGAATGTGCTTTTACATAAGCCCTCCATACACACAGAACAAATGACACTTGTTGTCTAGGCTGGGGTGGGAGGACAGTTATGGGCAATTGTTTTCTAACTTTAAGGAGTCTCAAGTAGGGTGGGGTCTTATTCAATAAAAAATAATCCTGAGATGGATCCCTTCTCTCCCCCTTGTCTCTCTTTCTGGCAGTTTCATATATCCCATGCTAGTCTCAAATTTGACACACAGCTGAGGATACCCTTCCATATTCATCGCCCCAGTATAGGGCTTTCAGGGATGTGCCACCAAGCTCAGTTTCATGCTGTTCCGGGAATTGAACCCAGGGCTTCATGCACAGGAAGCGTTCTACTGTATCCCCAGTCAGATTCCTAACAGGTTCCTGGGTGTTGCCGCAGCTGCTGGCCTGTGAAACACATTTGACATCGCAACATGTGATGAAGTTCCAGGTCCAGAGCTTCTGGAAGTATCAAATTCTTTGGTAAAAAATATAATTTGGGGCTGGCAGTATAAGGTTAGCAGAATGTTTGCCTGGCATGGGCAAAGCCCTGGGTTCATTCCTCAGCCCAGAATAAACCGTGGCAGCTCAGACCCACAATCTTAGCATTCTCAAGTCAGAAGCAGGAGGATCAGAAACTCAAGGTTATCCTTGGCTACATAAGAAGTTTAAAGTTAGCCTGGGTTACATGAGACCCTATCTCAAGAGAAAAAAAAAAAAAAGAAGAAGTTGATCTTATGCTGGACAATAGTTATATAGATATTCTCCAGTTTTAACACATTAAAATTGTATATATTTAAGGCCAGCCTAGAACTCGCCAGAGCGAGTTCCAAGACAGCCAGGACTACACAGAGAAACCCTGTCTCGAAAAACAAAACAAAAATTGAATATATTTATAGTATACATGTGATACTTTGACACATATATACTAGGAATCATTGCTGATAACTATTGCTAACCAGTCCAGCTAGCTAATACATCCACCACTTCACACAAGTTGCTGTCTGAAGGAACATCCAAGCCCTGCCTCTCTTTTTCTTCTTTTATCCAATGGTTTCACACAGGCCAGCCTGGCCACATTCATTATCCTCCTGCCTGGGGTTCAAAACTCAAGTAAATGCTGGGTGGGCGTGATGGTATTCTAGCCCGGGAAGACAGACACAGGGATCCCCAGAGCAGGCTGGCTAGGAGGGGTACTCAGATCAACAAGCTGAGTTTGATTAAGAAACTACTGCCTCCGGATCTCTGTGAGTTTGAGGCCAGCCTGGTCTACGAAGTGAGTTCCAGGACAGCCAGAGCTGTTACACAGAGAGACCCTGTCTCCCCCAAAAAAACCAACCAACCAACCAAACAAACAAACAAAAACCCTGTCTCAATGAATAAGATGGAAAAATAATCCAGGAGGATTCCTGACATCGACCTTGGGCCTCCATATTCACAAGTACACACACACACACACACACACACACACACCCCAGACATATACACAGAGAAGGAAAAAGACTGAATAATACTTCATTGCTGATGTAGCAGTGTCATATCAATCTGTTGATTTCATTGGTTAAGTAATAAACACACTGCTTGGCCTCATAGGTTAAAGCATTGGTGGGAGGAGTAAACAGAATAGAATTCTGGGCGGAAGAGGAAGTGAGGTCAGACTCTGCTCTGCTCCCGGAGAGACTCAACAGCTCTGCTCTCTGGAGCAGAGACACCATGCTCTGCTCTCCCAGGCAGCTCCAACCCACGATGGACTTAGGCTAGAATCTTCCCGGTAAGCGCATCTTGGGGTGCTTACACACATTACTAGAAATGGGCTAGTCCAGGTGCGAGAGTTAGCCTAGAAGAGGCTAGATAGAAATGGGTCAAGCAGTTAAATGAATACAGTTTGTGTGTTGTTATTTCGGGCATAAGCTAGCCAAGCGGCCGGGGTGTTGGGGACGCAGCCCCGCCGCCACTCCTATTTCAACACATTGCAAATACATATTGCATTTTCTTATGCATTCATCTGGAAACAATTAGGTTGTATCCATAGCAGTTATTTTGGATACTGCTACAATGAACACGGGAGTTTATCTATTTCTTTTGATACTGATTTTGTGTCATTTGGATACTACACATGCCCAGAAGTGGGACTGTTCAACTACATAGTAGTTTCATGGGTGTTTTAATTACTTTTCTGTTGGTATGGCAATACACCATGAACAAGACAACTTATAAAAGAAAGCATTTCATTTGGCTTAGGGTATCAGAGGATCAGAGCTCATGATGGCGGCAAAATAAACGGCCAGCTGGAAGTTCACATCCTGATCTGTAACCACAAGGCAGAGAGACGGGGCTAACTAGGAATGGCTTGGGCTTTTGAAACCTTGAAACTCTCCCCCAGTGACACACCTCCTCCAACAAGGCCACACCTCCTCATCCTTCCCAAACAGCTCCATCAACCGGGGGTCAAATATTCAAATATGTGAGCCTATAGATAACATTCTCATTTAAGTCACCAGAGTGATTTTTTTTCCCTTTGTGAATTTTCAAAATGGTTCCCATACTGGTCACGGCAATGTACATTCGCAGCAAGGCTGTGCAGGCATTTCCTTTCTCCACAGCCTTGCTCAGCACTGCTTTAACCAGGCTGTTTGCTTGTTTGCTTTTGGGCTTTTGAGATATGCCTTTACTCTGTAGCTCTTGCTGACCTGAAACTTCCAATCCTCCTGCCTCAGTGCTAAGATCACAGATGTTATCACCTCACCTGGTTCAGAAGAAATAATTCTTTTAAAATTTTTATTTATATTATTGTGTATGTGATGTGTGTAGGGGAGGTGTGTGTGTGTGTGTGTGTGTGTGTGTGTGTGTGTGTGTGTGTGTGTGCATGAGAACCACAGTGCACGTGTGGAAGTCAGTTTTCTCCTAATACCTTTATGTGGGTTCCAGGGCTCCCGCTCGGCAGTCACACTATCTGCTAGTCATCTTACCGACTCTGAGGAAGAATGCTCTGAAGTTTGGGAGTTTCAATTATTTTTGTGTATAGTGGTGTTTTGCCTGCATGTGTATCTATGCACTACCTGTGAGCCTGGTGTCAGTGGAGGGCAGAAGACGACATTGGGGCCCCTGGAACTGGAGTTATAGATGACTGTAAGCCACCGTGTGGGTGCTGGGACTAAAACGTGGGTCCTCAAGAAGAGTGACCAGCACTTTTAACTGCGGAGCCATCTCTCCAGTCCAGAGGAATAGCTTAGGTGAACACCAAGCACCTATGTACGTGAAGAGCTGTGTTAAGTGCTGAGGAGAGGGGCAAGGTAGGCGGGAGAGACGTTGTTATAAACAGTGCACTGTGCCCCAGGGCACAGCGCTAGGTGCATAGCCAGAGTCCCTCTGGGGCATCAAGAAGGGAAGCTGGGGAGAGCAGGGCAGGGCAAGCGTAGACTTAGCCTTCATAGGGCTCATATCCCAGCACAAGTCAGAACCAGTGACAATGATTTACCTTTAGTGTGTGTCTTCTGGCGTCAGGCATGACTTGACACAGAACTCCAGGGTCCAGACTCTGGGACTGAGTTACTTGGGTTCGATTCCAATGCTGCTGATCGCCAGCTGTGCACAGGAAGGTCTTTCCATCTCTGGGCTTCAATTTTCTTTGAAAAAACAAAACAAAAGACATTATCTGATTAGGGTGGTGTGAAGATTCCTTTATACATTGTTACCGAATGTTGGCACATACCCCATGACCAACACATACATCAATACTGCACGCCAGGCATCTAGTATGAAGACTGGTGAGCAGACACATCACTATTTAATCCTTCCGAGGGTTCTGTGTGCCTGGGAACATAAATGCTTGTTCTGTAGGAAAAGGCACAGAGTCTTGGAAATATCTTAGCTCTGAGAAGGAACCCTCCACTCTGCTCCCACCTGTCCTCGAGCTCTCTGTGCTGAGGGAGAAGCCCCAGGGGAGAAGAAAGGTTCTGGATCTCGAGTCCTGTATCCCATTTCCCACAGCACTCCTCAAGCTAATGCCTGGATGCCCCATGTCCACCCCAGATATTGCAAACAGAGCCATGCTTGCGTCTCCGGGCTTTCAACAGTCACCCCCGCAGGAGCTGGCAGCCATCCGGGTCTGGCTTAAGTGTCTTTGGTCCCCAGGCTGCAGCATGTCCAGCTGTTTACTCACTCGGCACCTCGAAGGCAGATGAGCCACAGATCTGCAACTCAGCCTGCAGGGACCACATTACAACCAACCCACCCCCACTGCCTTGTGTGCAGCAGCCTCCGTGAGATGAGAGCGCTGGCCTCCCCATCTATCTTGATCCTGCTGCTGGGATGCTAATTGCTTTCTCCCACCGAGGAGAAAGAACGCTGGTGGGTGGCAAGGCATGACTGGCGGGGGTGTGCAGCTGACTGTGGGAGTGGGGTTAGTGACAGGACACCCCAGGAATTCTCTCCTCCTCCTGCTCTGTCTCCATCCCTTCCCACCCCCTACCCCCACCCCTGCTCCTTTAAGCACCTGCACTTGTCTTCCCCTTCGTCCCAGCTCTTGGTATAGGTTTTACAGACTGTGGGATTCCAGGTCAGTATTTCTCTTGACCTTACGTGGGGCAGGAAGCACTATGGTGGACCGGAAGTAACCAGAAACAGGCTAATAAGGCACTGGGCAGACAGTACTGGGAACCAAGGGACCCTGCAAAAGACTGAGGGGAGAAAGGGATGGGTGCTTCACTTTACTCTGGGTAAAAGAGAGTTCAAGTTCACCGTTATGGATATTGCCACTAATTTATGTGTTGTTTATGCACAGGGGTGGTGGTGGTGGGACAAGTGGGGACATTTTCACGCATTGTATATGTTTACACTTGTTTCATTACACAAAATGCTTGAGACAGCATACAAAATTACATGCGATTTCAAGGAATGAAATAGATCTCTTTGGAAACTAAAGAGAAATTCAGAGGGAGGAAATAATGGAAGCCCATAAACGTGCAGTAAGCTGTGCTACACGGTTGTTAATGTGAGCCATAAACTTGGCTTTGAAAGCCCCAGCATTCCAAAGCAAAGAGCGAACGATCTCACACGGGAAATGCAGGATCCATCAAGGAAAAAACTGGAACTTCGCAAGAGAAGGGACACCCTGCATCCGCACTGAGATCTGAGAGGAATTTTTACGTAGGCCCATCCAAAGATAAGCAACCATTGCTCGTTAGATTTCTTGGGCTGAGTCATGTTGCCAAAACGTCACTCAAGATCCTAATAGTCGTTATTTATAATACCAGAAATTGGAAAGAGTCTCAAGGTCCCTCGAAGACGTGATTGTACAAATGTCTGCTGGAGAAGCATGCGGTTATTCAGAGGAAAGAACAGTTTAGCTCACTGACACGAAACAATTCCTGAGATGGGCTCTGGAAATGGAAGAGGGAAGAGGCCAAAGAGCGTCTCTAAGAGGGCAGTGTTAGTGAAAAAAAAAATTGTATGTGCTTCTAAATGCTGTGGCGGTCCTTAGTCCTTCCTGGGAAGAATTTTAAGAAATCCGACTGGATGCAAGCTGTTTTCTGGGGAACATACTTTTCTTTTTTCTCTTTTTGAGACAGGTTTCTCTGTAGCTTTGGTGCCTGCCCTGGAACTAAATCTTGTAGACCAGGCTGGCCTCGAACTCATGTGCCACCATTGCCCGGCAGGAACATACTTTTCATAAGACAGCTGTTTGAACCTTCTGACCTTTGTAGCCTGGGAGTTATGTCATATATTTAAAACAAATCATTAAGAAGTACAAACGTGAGGGCCAGTGAGATGGTTTAGTGGGTAAAGGCACTTGCCACCAAGCCAGATGACCTGAGCTCAATCCCCAGGCCCATGTGGTAGAAAGAATCAACATCCTCAAGCTATCCTCTGATTGCCATACCTGTGCAATGGCACCCACCCTGACTAAATAAATTACTGTAATTTACTTTTTTAAATATGAAACAATATTTTAATATGAAAGCAACATTATCTGACTTATAAGGCTTTAACTAGACATTGCCTCCAAACATAAAGTCATGTAGATTACTGCAGAGAATAGGAGACCCCATCATCCACAGGGTCCCTATGCCATCCATCTCTTAGACTGGTCTCTGTTGGACAGATTACATCACTGATCAATAAACATCACTTTTGCTGGCAGCACTGGTGCATGCCTTTAATCCCAGCACTCAGGAGGCAGAGGCGGGTGGATCTCTGAGAGTTCGAGGCCAGTCTGGTCTACAGAGCTAGTTCCAGGACAGGCTCCAAAGCTACAGAGAAACCTTGTTTTGAAAAAAAAAATGAGAGACATCACTTTCTTCCTCAAATGACACACACACACACACACTGTTAGAACTAAGAAATTCAGCTGAGTTGCAGGACACAAAATCAACGCAAAATTTGGTTTTGGGGTTGGAGGGATGGCTCAGTGGTTAAGAGCACTTATTGCTCTTGCAGAGGACCTGCGCTTGGTTCTCAGCACCCATCTGGTGGTTCAGAACCATGGTGTGCTGGTTTGAATAAGAATGACATACAGAGACTCATATATTTGAATGCTTAGTCACCAAGGAGTGGCAGTATTAGAAAGGATTAGAAGGATTAATAGATGTGATTTTGTTGGAGGAAGTGTGTCACTGGGGTTGAGGTTTCAAATGCCCATGCTGATGTGGAATTCCCTTCTGTTATGCTATGAATGTGTCTTATTATCATTGGTTAATGAAGAAATTGATTTGGCCAATAGTCAGGCAGAATATAGCTAGGTGGGAAATCCAAACAGATACAGGGAGAAAGAAGGTAGAGTCTGAGAGATGCCAGCAGTCACCAGAGAAGCCACAAACCTCATGGTAAAATATAGAATAATAGAAATAGGTTAATTTAAGTTGTAAGAGCTAGCTAACAGGGCTGGAGAGATGGCTCAGAGGTTAAGAGCATTGCCTGCTCTACCAAAGGTCCTGAGTTCAATTCCCAGCAACCACATGGTGGCTCACAACCATCTGTAATGGGGTCTGGTGCCCTCTTCTGGCCTGCAGGCATAGACACAGACAGAATATTGCATACATAATAAATAAATAAATATTAAAAAAAATAAAAAACATGCTTGCTGGGATGGAGAGATGGCTCAGTGGTTAAGAGCATTGCCTG